>NC_053040.3:193189147-193489147 GCF_002575655.3 Aegilops tauschii subsp. strangulata | reverse complement strand
CATGTAGAAGATCATGGAAATTTAGTGGTCATGCATGCATTCGTTCTAATTAATGCCTCGGTAAACATAACTTCTTGAGAAAAACGAGCGTACATTACTTGCAAACTACGAAATTAATTCCACCACTCACCGTCTACCTTGGTTGGAGAGATTTTGAAATTGAGCCATAAACTGGAAAGGAGGGAGTAGTAACATAGCCTATGGTAGCTTGCTGCACCAAGGACTCCAAGGAAATTGCCGTAGTAGTACTACGCCTAGTATATACTACTCTAAGGAAATTGAGCCATTAACTGGAAAGGAGGGAGTACTACTAAAGGACATATATTCCAAATAATATGATAATCTCTCTAACCAAGGTAGGGATGAGGAGTAAACGGAGGGAGTACTAGTAAAATTTTCTCCTCGTCCTGCGAGCCACCGCGCACGTGGGCGAGGGAGCGGGCGTAAGGCTTAGTACTACCACCTCCGTCCTTGTTTATAGGTCACCTTTGTAGTTCGTGCCAAATTTTTACCAAATATTTAGCTAACAAAATGTTAATGCATGTCAACAAAAATTATATCGCTGGATTCATATTTCAACATAGTTTTCAATGATATAATTTTTGGTAACATGCACGAACGTTTTGTTTGTTCAATCTATAGTCAAAATTTCACACAATATACAATGGGGACCAATAAACCAATATACAATGAGTAGTAGTAAACAAGCTTCACCTCGTCCTGCGAGCCACCGCGCCCGTGGGCGGGGGAGACGGTGTAGTAAGCAAGCTTCTCCTCGTTCTGCGAGTTGACGGGACACATCAAAAGTAATACGTACAGAGCATCTCGAGTGTATAGAACCTTGCCTCTAAGGTAGGCCCCACATGGTTTGCCTCTTTTTTAACATAACGCGTCAAGTCACAATTTGATTGTTCACCCGTGGTAGACGATCCTCCATCAAGTGGACAACCAGTACACGTGTCAAATTACCACGTGGGCTGCCTTTTCGTACAGAAAAGAGCTCCACCGTGTACCCGTGCGGGTGTGGTTGGGAAAGAGACGGGAGTACATGCGCCGTGCGTGCACCTCTTCTCTTCGTTCACGTCCCCCACCTACGTCGGTGTGTGTGAGAGAGATACAAACCTAGACATAATTCGCCGTCCATCCCCATGCCTCCGCCCAGTCCGACCACCAGTCACCACCACGCCCCACTCCTCCTCACCTTATCTCTCATCTTTCTCGAGACTAGCATGTGCCCGTGCGTTGCAACTGATCCAAAGTAGAATATTACTTGTTCACAAACTTGAAAGAAAACACTCTTGTTTTGATATACATATATACCACTAAAAATATATTACATTTCACTCAAAATATATTTCTCAGGTTCTTTTGATGAGGCGAGGGAGGGATGTGGTTGCTTTCAAGATAATAAGGGGTTTTCTTCAAATTGGAGTAGAGAAGTGGGCTATTGTTGCAAAAATGCCACAACTTACCTCACAACCATTAGATGTAGATCTAATGGTCAAAAATGTCGGATGGCAGACACACCATCATCACCAACTGAGTCTTTTATAGGAGTAGAGATATCATTTTTTCGATGAAATTCTCGAGATACCATTTTTCCGATAAAATTCTCGAGATATCATTAGTTTTTACACATGGGATTACTCCTGCATGGGTCAATCACAACAGGTGTTTTGTATAAAAAATGCATCTTGATGTTCCCTGCAATGCACGGGCATCTTGCTAGTCCATGAAAGCAACACATGGCAAAATTTCACGACGAACGGGGATTTGAATCTACTGGGAGGAGCTATTTGGATTTTGCCCGGGGTAGCCAAAATATTGGCGACCCTTTTGTCCACCGGTGCCTTTGCCACTGATGAAGGAGGAATGGCTCGGGTGCTCATGCATCCTCCAGCGCGCACGTTGGAGACGAGCTCGCATGAGTTGTGCTTTTTTTGTCCCACCACGCCGCCCAAGCCGGCCGCAGACCGACCGGCGGCCCGCATATTACACCATCCAACCGTAGTCGCACACATTCTGACAGCAACTCAACCAACTGGACGAAATTCATGCAAACACAGTGATATTTCTCATAAACAATGACAGAATTCATATAAAATACCGGATTTTCATACAAACATGACATATTTCATTACATTCAAATCAACTAAGCGGTGCTAGTTCTGGACAGCACATGTATATAATACCTGGCCTAAATGGTCGCCCGCCGATCCATTTGTGTTCCTCATGTCCGGCAGCACGATCACCGGACAGCCGGGAGCCCCGGAGGTATATGCTTCAGCGCAAAGGACATCTCACTTCCCCACTGCCGAAGCTGAAGATGATGGTGGAGGGGGGCTTCTCCGCTTCCGTGGAGCCCATGCGGGGTCGACAAAGGTCCTGGCAACAAAACGATCCGGCAAGACACCTGCTGTGTGCGCCGGCGTCGCCTCCGCGGTGGCCTTCATGGGACCCAAGCGGCGGCGGCCTCCCGTGTTCTTCTTCTCCTCGATGATGGCGGCGGACACGGAGGCGCTGGCCACTGACTCGTCACTCTTCGCGCACCTGGCTTCTGTCTCTGCTTGCATGGCGCGGCCGCTGGCATGGGAGTCTCGGCCACAGAAACGGGAGATGCGGTCGCAGACACGGGAGGCGCGGTACGAGGCGGCGGCGTGGATGGCAGCGACGACACCCGTGCGCTACTCCTTGTCGAGGTGGCCTGGAGCGGCAAGTTGCTGAACCGCGCGCCGGCTTGAGGCGGCAACTGGCTCCGTCGGTCGAGGGGAGGGAGCTGGATCAGCGAGTTTGATAGCTCGTATACGGCGGGCTCGGCGGGCCACCCAGCCAGCTTGGATGCGGGATAACTGCTCTTCGTAAGCCACTGTAAGAGTGGACAAAATGGTGAAGAAAGAGATAGGGGAGCGGGGGAGGGGGGAGGGGTGCGATCCTTGCCCGACGTTTGGCCTCGTTTAAATAGGAGATTAAATAGACGGCGGACGGGAGGAGCTCGGCCGGTGTTGCATTTAATGCCGGCCCGGTCATGAACGAACGTGTGTCCAGAGTGGGTTTCTCGGCTTCCACACGGGTTTCATAGAGGCGTTTGAATGTGGCAAGGAGGCGTGTTCAACCGGGCGTGCATCAAGTGGCGCCCTCGACTCTGACGTACGACACCGCGCCGATCTTCCATTGATGTGTGGGCTCTTTGGGTACATGGCCTGCATGTCAGTGACCCAACGCAGGCAGCGCATGGCAGAGGAACTTTTGGTGGGCCAGGGCAGTCAGAAGCAGGCATTTCATAAACTGATGATTGTTCATTGAGTGTGACGTCATCTATTTCATCTAGATAAGCCTACTATATAACGTAAGAGAATTTTAAAATTTTCATATATACGTTGATAGCCCGTTCGATACGTTGTGATTCATAAAGACCGCTGCAAACATCAATGTTCTGCTTATCACAAAACAAGATTGATTAAACCTTGCAAAAAAAGATAAGATTGATTAATACCCGTAACAATTCATGTCCTTAACAAAGGGTGCATGCACGTATAGGTTGAGCGTGTTTCTTGCGTCGTGTGCGGTGTCGCTGGTGTGCATGCAGGCGTGCGAGTGTTGCGTGCGTGCATGTGTACGTTTCAGTGTTGCATGCATGTGTGCGTACGTGCGTGTGTTCGTGAGTGCATGTGTACATGTCAGTGTTGCACGTCTGCATGCGTGTGTGTGTTCGTTATGTGTACGTGTCAGTGTTGCACGCCTGCATGCATGCGTGTGTTCGTGCGAGTGTTGCGTGCGTGCATGTGTACCTGCGGGGTGAGGCTACACGTTAGTCGACAGACTTTTTCATCTCTGGTCAGTAGATTTTCCAGCCGTTGGATACGAAATCAAGGGCCTGCAGTTTATCTTCAACCTCCACCCCCTGAGCCACCAGCCACCGCCGGCCGAACTACCGTCCGCCGCGGCCCGTAGCCGGCCCGCGCGGCCACGCCGCCCCGAAACTAGTCCCCACCGCCGGTCCGCCGCTGCCCCGGCCATCCCTCTAGCCCCCCCCCCCCGCGCCGAGCTTTTTCTCCGGCGATCCCCATGCCACCGCCCAATCACCGCGCCCCCGCCGCAGGCGACTGCCAACTAGAGGTCTCACGACTTCGAATCCCCACCGACCACTAATTTATTACCATTTTTGTCCTTCATATGCACGCTAATGGGTGGGCCCTATGGTAATGTGCGCTGTTGAATGTGGACCGTTTGACTGGTCAATTGATCGTGTCATCAACAAATTATGGAGCTGTATGGTGAGCCAGTGACCGTATGATCACCCTAAAATGTACTTTATTAACACACTACAGACTCAAACTACCATTTATTTCTTTCATATACGTGCTGACAGGTGGGCCCCACGGTTACGCCCCCGATGGTGCAACACTAGTTGCGCCACGTGGAACGTTTGACTGGTCAATTGATTGTGTCATCAACAAAATAGGGAGTTGTACGGGTGACCCAGTGACCGTATTATCACGACATGTATTTTTTTAACACGGTACAGACGCAAGCGCTCATATATACGCACAAGCACTCACCGCTATAAGCGCACACACGCAGACCCTACCCCTATGAGCACCTTTGAGAGAGTGAGCCAGCATATGATCTTGAGATTTTACGAAGTCACCATAGGTGCCTCGTAGTCGAGTGGAACGTCTCCTCCCACTGAATGCATATCGCCAGAAAAATACTGAAATTAACCCAGGATAAATGGAGCACCAGGACTTTAACCCTGGTGGGCTCAAGAAACCACTATCCTCCTAACCATCCAACCACAGGTTGGTTAGCACCACAAAATGTATGTGCTGACCGTGATGAGCTTATTCTGAAGTCTAGTGACCATATCATGCTTTCGCTTCAAATACAATGACCGTAAGTGTCATCAACAAAATACGGAGCATGCATCAAATACAATGTCTGTCAGTGTCATCAAAAAAATACGGAGATGTATCGTCAGCTAGATACCGTATGATCACCACGAGAATATATACGGTGACCGTAATGAGCATATTCTGAAGTCCACCGACCGTATAGTGCTTTCGCTTGAAATACAGTGACCGTCATGTGTGAATGTGTCATGGGCATGCATACGTTTAGAGGGCCGAGAGATAGTTTGTGTGCGTACGTGAAAGTTGTGTAGAAAGAGGGGGTGTCCGGTGGAGACAAGGAGAGGTATGCCCTTCATTTCTCTTTCCCGTGACTAATATTTTAGGAGAAAATATAAACATTCACAATGCAGAACAAATATTTTTGGATGCACCATGAAATCAACTTTCATGTATTAGTGGCCGATTGCGTGTGTGGTGTGGTGGGCACATCATTTCTAGTTGGGGTGGGCACATCATTTCTAGTTGTGGTGGGTCAACATGAGGACTCATGGGTCGAATCGATCCTGCGCCACATAGGTTGGACCGAGACGCATTATACGAAGACCCATGTGGAGGACTCGGTGTACAACACGAAGCTACCAGAGTCGTGGAGGATTCTATCCCCATTAGTGATAAGCCGACTATATATGATTTGTAACCCTAGGCCTCGAGTATGTTATAGAAGCCTGGGGGCTAGTTCATCGATAGTATACACACACGCAGAATGCCTGGTATTCACGTGTACTTTGTACACACCCCTATCACTAATATACAGTACCAGGAGTAGGTTTTTGCCTCAACTGCAAGGGTCCGAACTTGGGTAAAACCTTGCCTCGTATTACCATCCAGCCTAACAGTCAGGGATATCCTACCGAATGATCTGATGGAATCATATCTGCCAACTACTAAGAGAGAGGTGTGTCTGTGGTGGGGGGGGGGATGTGTGCGAGAGAGGCCTAAAGATAATGTGCGTGCGGGAGACACGTAGGCACATATATGTGCGTATAGAGGTCTAGTAGAGACCGTGCGTGTGTATATATGCATGTGAGAGAAATAGTGTTTTCCAACTAAGATTAGTGAAAAGAGTGGTACATAGTAGTCAGAAAGAGAGAGAGAGAGAGAGAGAGAGAGAGCGTGAGACACCCCGACACCCCGGGAGAGATTGTGAGCATGTGTGAAAGAGAAATGTCGATGTATATAATGTGTGTGCACTTATGCGTTAGATAGTGAGATATATAGCACGTTTGTGAGAACGGGCCGAGGCATAGTGCATCTACGTGTAAAAGGCAGTTCTACGCATTAAATTAAAATATAAATGGCATTATTATTTTTGGATGAGATCATGAATTTTGCAATTTGCGTATGAACGAAAATTGGTGTATCAGACACCCATACTCTATTGAATTCTAACATGTGCATGTGTTTATTTCATATTATCAATCCATAGAGTGAGAGCGGTTTGAAATACAGGTAATGTATTGCTTTTGCAATTCATATATAAACATTAATTAGTGCACTCCATGTTGTTAGTGTGAAGCACTTTATACATTTGTCACTTACATGGATACATTCCAAATTTCTAGCTACTAAATAGAATACATGTTGAATTCAACATAAAGGGGGTTTCGAATATTCGAATTAATAGGAAGTGCATTCATCTATTTGAACCTGAGATAATGGCATTTGTAAATCAGATCTAAAAGGGGGCATCAATCTTTGTTGTCCATTTGAACATGCTATATATTCATAGCATGTCTAACTATTTTTTTGCAACCAAGGAGATTATATCTGGAACCATGCATGAACTAAGGTAAGTTGCATATTTTTTAATATATACTCGTGTACAATGTATATTCAAATGTACCCCATCCATTCGAAAACAATCGTAGTTTTAGGACTTTCAAGAGTAAAGATTTGTGAAGTTTGACAAATCCTGAAAGTTCAATCCAAGAGAACCGAAAACGTTAAAGCTTCTGCTCCAAAATATTGAATGAAGTGCCAAATAAGCCTATGGTCACCCGAAACCACGCGAGACTAATGTTTGGTTGTAGGAAATTACTATCCTGACTCTGGCGCGTGTAGCCTATCGGCCCGATGTCCAAAGGTCTAAACCGGGGTAGGTTTGTAACTTCACCAACATGCCAGTCTCAACCGTCTCCTAGAAGCATTCATACGCCGTGGGCGCGTAAACACCCATGCGCTCCGCCGAAATCTATCCCGCCCACCATTTGGGACACCTGAGATTACTGTCCTACCCCCAACCCGCAATATGTCCGAAATTTTAGATGGGGGCAAAGTTTGTAACTTTCCCCAAATGTCAAACAAGCGCGTCCCAAACCGAAACATTGTTCACCCTTAGCCCCCCTCCCTCTGTTTCCCCATTCATACTCCGTGGGCGCCAAAACGCGCTCTCCGCGAGCCGCGAAACCCCAGCCTCCTCCGTCCTCCACCCCATCGCGCCCAATTCACCGCCGCCCTCCTCCATCACGCCGGAGTCGGTACCCCAACGTCGTCGTCCAACGCAACCGCAACCGCAACGCTCTCAAGGACTTAGGAGCTGAAGCCGAGGCAGAGCTTCCTCCATGACGCCCACGCCGACGTGCGCTGTACCAGAACCACTTCGACCACGCCGTCCTGCGCCTCACCGCTGTCGCTCCAATGTCGCAACCGTCCACAACACCGGAGCTGTTCCCGCTACGCCGTCGTTCGCCGCCTCGGATCTGGTTCCCCTCTGCCGATAGACGGCCATCGCACCACACTCAAAAACTTGGCCATGGGTTCGTCCAAGGCTCCACCGTCCTCCACAACTTCTCGTTTCCAGCGAACCACAAGAAGATCGTTGGAAAAACCAGAAGGAGGACACAACACTGCCAGCAAAAAGAGGTACTCCTCTTCCCTTATTCGTGCAAATCTTACGTCTGTGCTCACACCGTATTCATCCCATGAAAGAAACTAGTTGAGCGCTTCATACTGCATCTTCTTCGTGATACTAAATGCACAAGGTTTCCTCCCATTTACTATTTCACCTTTGCTAGAGGTCAGTAGCCCGCCTGGATTTCAATTCAGGGTCAGTCGAATCGCAATTAAAAGAAGCAGCACCCGCTTAGGCGCGCGGAGCACCTAGTCCGTCGGGGAAGCGGCGCATCTGTGTCTATCATAGGGGTGTGGGGCACAGGAGCTGCTTGCGCCCGATCTGGAGGTCGGCGGAGCTTGAACGGATGACCGGGGTGGTGCCAAGCACGCGGTGCGGTGAGGTTGAGGGGAGGGCGGAGGCAGGGGACTGGGCCGGTGGTCGCTGGCGTTTCAAGGAAGATCGTAACACTGACTGGCTGGAGGTAGATGAAGGTGATCTGCCCATTCTTTGTACATCGGACGGTGCAGAAAAAATGGACTGACCTATTTGTTTGCAGTCGACTGTTACTTTCATAGGACCACACCTTGTGGTGTGCTGGAGGAGCATCTGCATTTCCCAGCCATCCGTGTGCTCATATTTCAAAATCCTAGAATCTAGTAATTTCGTGTGCCATGCATGTTGTAGAGCTATCATATGTCTCTCGTCATTTATTTCTCACCGACCTGCTATCTGCTACCTTTACACTGCACTACTTGTGCACACACTTCACCCATACTCACAATATTGTTTTTTTATGCATGGGTATTTCAGACTCTGACGCAGTGTTGATGAATACAAAAAAGAAAAGACAGAAGTCGCTCCAGTGTAATTTGAAGATAAGTAGTAAGCGTCTCAGCGCTCTAAAGGGTGCAGTGCCAGCAGATGGAGACAGTAAATGCAGCACTGCAGTTGATGATCTCAATTGCCACACACAATCATCCCAGGTGCTTGCTTTAACTTCGTGCTGTCAAATGTGGTTGCATGTTGCATATGGTTTCTAGCTTGTATTGCTTCCAATTTGGTTAAATTGCATCAGCTTACTTTACACATTATACCTTTGATAATGACATGCCTTCCTGTTTTTGATGCATACTACATATGTCTATTAACCATGTTCGTACATCAAACTAATGCTCTTTTGTATCCCTCATCAATCACTTATGACGAGATAGTCACCCGAGTGGGTTACTGTGAGACACGCTACTCGTTTAAAGAGTGCAGTGTCATCCTCCCCACATGATTCTCAAGAAACAGCAAGGCTAAATGAAGATAGTCAACATAGCTCTCTAGTTGATGACCGCAATTCCCCCACACCACCATCGCAGGTGCTTGCTCTTACTTGGCAGTGTGATATGTGGTTGCATGTTGCATATGGTGTCTACCTTGTAATGCTTCTAATTAGGGTAAGTTGCATCTGCTTAGTTAACACATTATACCTGTGAATATGACATGCATTCCTGTTTTTGGTACATATTATGTCTTTGTATTAACCATGTTCTTAATCAAACTACTATTCTTGTGTATCCCTCATCAATCACTTCTGATGAGACACCTTCAAGTTGACAATCTAATATTGGTTGCATCTTGCATATCATTTCAAACATGTATTGCCTCTAATTTGTTGAAGGGCCACTTATAATGAGACACATCTAACTTGGTAGCGTGATTTTGGTTGGATCTTTCATATGGTGTCTAGATTGCATTGCTTCCAATTTGTTGAAATGCCTTCTCCTTAGCGTTTTTCGTACATATTTCATCCTCCTACAATGTGGTTGCCATACATAAAAGTTGTGTTCGTCAGTATCATGCATCAACGAATTTGGAAGTACGAATTTCATTCCTTTGTCTTGTGTGTTTACTTGACAAGGCAAAATCTAAAAGGGCGAAGGCACGGAATGATGGTGGTCCTCTGGAGCAACCGAAACAGATGATCTCTGCAGATTCTCCTACTACTCCTACTGCAGTGCAAGTTCCAAATCTCATCTCCCCTACTCCACAACCCTAGGTGCCGGCTCTAACAAGGCAGTGTGATATATGGTTGCATGTTGCATATGGTGCCTAGCCTGTATTGCTCCTAATTTGTTAAATTGCATCTCCTTAGCTTACACAATATACATGTGAATATGACATGCCTTCCTGTTTTTGGTACATACTACATCTGCCTATCACACCATGTTCTTACATCAAACTACTGTTCTTGTGTATCATGCATCTATCGCTTATGATGAGACAGTCACGCCCGTGGGTTAGTACGAGACGCGCTACTTTTATAAAGAGTAAAGTTTCATCCTCTCCACATGATTCTCAAGAAACAGCAAGCCTAATTGAAGATATTGAACGTAGCTCTGTACTTGAAGACCGCACTTCCCCAACACCACCATTGCAGGTGCTTGCTCTAACTTCGCAGTGTGATATGTGGTTGCATGTTGCATCAGTGTCTAGCTTGTAATGCTTCTAATTAGGGTAAATTGCATCTGCTTAGTTTACACATTATACCTATGAATATGACATGCCTTCTGTCATGGAATTGTCACGGCAGATGTCCTTGTGAAAGGACTTAATCGTGGAGCCATCGCAACCAGGAAGCTTAAAGGGGTTAAAGCGGGACAAGGGACACGAGGGTTATACTGGTTCGGCCCCTTACGGTGAAGGTAAAAGCCTAATCCAGTTGAGGTGGAATTGCTAGGGTTTCGATGACCAGGCAGCGAATCCGCTATGCCTGGCTCTCGATTTGATGTTATTTGCCCTAAGCCGCCGGCGGGTCATCCCCTTATATACACAGGTTGACGCCCCGCGGCCTACAGAGTCCCGGCTGGCTCATAAACAGTGTCCGGCTCGGTGACTACATAATCTTGCCTTACAATGCAAGTCTAGCTATTATGGCGGTTTATCACTATGGGCTTTATGTCGCCTTTGGGCTTGGGGCCCTTAACTGAACCGCCATCTTCAAGCTTGATATTGGGCTTCATATGATGAATTGTTATAGCGTAACCCGGCCCCTCCTGGGCGGGTTACACTAGTAGTTATATCCCCAACATGAGGCCCTAGATTGATTTGAACCGGTTATGTCAATCTTCAATACTTAAGAAAAAGTCTTCTGCCTTCTACCTGTGCAAAAATTTATAACCCGCCATGTCGTCATCTTCTGGATTCATGATAACCCGCCGTGACGTCATCTGCCATTTAATTTATATTTTATTCAATCATATCCTAACGGATCCTTATCTTTAATGACCGTCCTGAAAATCGAGGCGTCTGTGTAGCTGGATGACCATGTTTCAGCCTCCTCGTTCCTCGCGCCCACTCTGTCAGTCTTCTCCTTAGAAATAGGCACGACTTTAGGTCTTTCTTCATTCTCCCCTTTTCCGTCGTCTTCTTCCTCTCGCGACTCCGCTGCTGCTCGAGCTCCGCCGCCGCCGCCGCCGCAGAGCACTTCGTCTTCATCGACCTCGGCCGCTGCATCAACCTGAATCAGTCCAGAGAACGGCGGCGACCCTCCGCAGTAGATCTGCAGCTGTAAGCCTTCGTCTTCCCGCACCTTAGATCCGCATTAGGGATTGCGAGTTCCTCTGTGCTCCTCGCTGTTCATCATAGATTCTCCATGGTTTCTTCATTGCATCTTCTTTCGATCCAAAAGAAGTACTAAATACATGCGGTAGTCATTTCGCATCCATTTCAGACGCTAGTAGATCCCTTTTTCTAGTTCAGAGGCCTCATCAGAACTCACGAGCTCATCTGCACTAGATTTTTAGGTCTAGAATATTCTCTTTTCTGAACAACCATTTGATCCAAATTAATAACTGCAACCTGTGAAACCTGTTTTTGTACACTTAGGTAAAATCTGTATTTGTTAGATCCACCTGGTCATGGCAACTCTCGTCACCGGTTTAAAAAAGGCAATGCTCAATCGATAATCCAGACCACCCATGGTGGTTTAAATAACTTCACTGCTTCCGATTCTCGTGGCGGTTTAAATAACCTGACATAATTAGCCATATATCATTAGGCCCCTTTGTAAGCCGCCACCTTGAATATGTCTTGTCATACTTGTTCTCCGGCTTTAAGTTTGAACCCGCAATTTCACTCTTTGTCAGGCTTCCGTTTTCACAATGCCGCCCAAAGCTCCCAAAGCACCCATTACATGCAATTGGGTCAAATCCATTGTCACAAAAAACACACTTGCTGATTTTGTGAAGACTGGCTATCTGCCAAAGAAGGAAGTCATGTATTACCGTGCTCCTGATCCAATAGAAGAAAAACCTCAACCCAAAGAAGGGGAAGTCATCGTCTTTACTGATCACATGAAGTGGGGTTTTTCTCCACCCGGTTCAAAGTTTTTAGAGACGTCCTGCACTTTTTTGACCTCCGACCTCAAGACATCGGGCCCAATTCTGTGTCCAACATTTGCAACTTCCAAGTGTTCTGTGAGGTGTACCTTGGAGAAGAACCCAATCTGCTGCTCTTCAGAGAATTATTTTACTTGAACCGCTAGAACGAACGTGCCAACGGACCTAGCTTGGAGCTTGGTGGGATCTCAATCCAGCGAAGGAGAGACTGCATTCTTCCGTATGCCGATCCACCGAGTCACCCCAAAGACTGGAACCAGACATGGTTCTATTGTCAAGATACCTCTCCGGCTGGTGAAAATCCTCTGCCCGGCTTTCGCGCCCTGCGCCTTGAGTCTACTCATCCTCTACCAGATAAGTTGTCAGCTGCTGAACGCCAGAAACATGCCCCCAGCATGAACAAAGTCAAGGCTCTTCTGGGGAACGGCTTGAATGGCATTGATTTGGTCCTGGTTTGGCTTGCCTGGCGGGTTATTCCATTGAGCCGCCGCCCTGGTTTGATGTGCGATTACATAGGCCAGAAGAATGATCCTCTGTGGCACAGCCCGGACGATTTACCTGATGACGTCATTGATGATAGGACCAAATCACTTGTGAATGAGAGCCTGGCAGACTGTGGCAAAGTAGGTTTGAGCCCCTTCTGCAAAGCTAACCCGGCTCCAGCGGTAAGCTAGTACCTTAAGCATTTTTATCTTATACTATCACCTTTGAGGTTTTACTTTTACTCAAAACTCTTGTTGAAATTCACAGGCCACCGACGAGTTTTGGAAAGCCAACTATGATCATGAGGTTGCAAAGAAGGCCAGAAAGGCTAAGAAAGCCGCCAGGAGAGCCGCCGCCAAGAAGAAAGGACACAAACCCAGCGCCTCAGACATGCTTCGACTAGAAGACACCTCTGAGTCAGAGGTAGCTCTTGATTCTCTAGGCTCCTTTTTTAACTATCTTATTGACACTGATTATCATCAGGAGGATACAGGAGCGAGTCATGCAGTGGTTGAAGAGGTAACTATTATTACCTCCAACTCCGAGCCTTTGCGAAGACAGAAAGTCCGAAGAGTGACCCGGAAAGTAAGATTTTCACATCCTTTAGCTTACCAAGATCCTCAATTTCTTTCGAAGCGCCAGACTCATGAGAGCTGGAGGCAGACCCGGACTAGCAAAGATGTGGAACTCTCCTCCGGCTTGCCCAATACACCAAGAAAGCATCGGAACGAGGTCACCTCCGACTTATATCCCTTTTATCCTTTGGCGGGTCTCACTCGTTAACCACTCAATTCTTCTGACTCAAATTATCAGGAAACTTCACCTTCGTCCGGCAAATCAATGCAGTCCAATTTGCCGGCCTTTAAAACTGCTCCAGGGTAATGATAACCTGCTTAATTTGTGCTCATTTCAATTTGCTACACTTGTATTAACCTTTTGATTTCATGCAGTGGACAAGCAAAGCCCAGCAAGAGGGTGAAGAAGAACAAGCTGGCCGAAGAACCGGTCTTAAATGAGCCGGAGCTTGGAACAACTGCACCTGAAGCCTCCACTCATGAGCCGCCACCTGAGCCAGCCCATGACATACCAACTCCCACTGCTGACCCGCCTATCGAGCGAACCATCGATGGTTCTGGAAACCCAGAATTCCCTAGCCCGACCAAGACGGATGATCGTCAAGATCTTGACGTCGAAATCACCAAGACTAGCTTTGTTGAGCCGGGGAGGCCTACCGTGCCGACCAAATGTTCTGCCAAGGAAGAACTTCTTAAACGTCGTAGAACTAAGCTGGATGTCACTGATTATACTCACATGAGTATTGGAGAAATCTTCTCTGGCTATATGAGCCAAGTGCACAACAGCCGTGACATGGAAATTAACATGGTGAAGCAGATGCACCAAAAATCTGAGGTATAACTCTTCTTGCTGTACTTTATTTATCCTTACCATACCAGCCCCCAAGTCTATTGCTTATGATGAAACATGATGTAGACTTAAGACCAGCTTAGCAATATATGTAAGAAGTCCGGCTTATCCTGTAGCCCCCAAGGTCCGGCTTAAACAGTATGTTTAAACCAGTCCTTATCATGTTTAAATCAAAAAGTGCTTGTAACAGCAATATACATTAGCCCCCAAGTGCCAAGTATCTTTGCTTGCAAAGTGCTTGGGACTTACTTTTATGAACCGCTACTGTAAGCAGATTTCTTCAACACACATTAGCCCCCAAGTGCCAAGCGCCATTGCTTGCAAAGAGGCTTGGGACTTCAATGTGTCATTATGATAATCCTGACTTTAACCTGGCATTTGTGCAGGCCACCATTAGTCAATTTGAGTCAGAAATATCTGGCTTGAAGAATCGCCTGGAAGCACACGAGATTGAAACCCAAAAAGCCAACTCCAAGTTTGAATTCAGTGTATCTGAACAAGAGAAACTGAAAAAAGGCTTTGAATCCGAGAAGAAGGCCTGGGCTGATGAAAAGATCGCCTTGATCAATCGGGCTGAGAAGGCAGAGGCGGCTCTTGCAGAAACAACCACTGAATTATCCGGTTTAAAACGCCATGTATCTCAGATGGTCTCAGCAATCTTTGGTAAGTTACTCTGCAAGTGTGGAATCTTGTCTAATAATCATATCAATTGCTATGAACTCACCTGACATTGTAATGCAGGCCCCAGGAGTTCAAATCTTAACCAAAGCATGCTGGTAAAGCTGAAGGCGGTTTATATGCTGGTAGAACAACTTTACACCGGGTCTCAGTGTGCCTTAGCTGCAGTGGCTTTGTCAAATGAAGTCCCCACCCTCCTGGCGGATGTACTGAAATGGCTTGCCATGCTCCCTCAGCGGTTCAAAGAACTAAGGCGATCTTCTGCGACAGCCGGAGCCGTAACTGCATTAAGCCGGGCCAAGGCGTGGCTACCGGAGCTAGACCCGGCCGACATCGCCATTGGGTATCCAAGCCTAAAAGAGGACGGCACACCGTTTGGACAGGAGGACTTCACTACTTGTGTTAAGGAAATACGCCCTGTGGCCACCCTGATTGCTAATGACACGGATCTTACTAAGTATCATCCGGGCTATGACGCTAAAAACCGGAGGATTCCAATGCCACATTATGAAGTGATCAGCCTGATCCCTCCAATTCGTAAGCATACCTTCGCCCCTGAAGTTGACCCGGCCGGATTAATTGATGATGAAGCTGAATTTGAAGCTTTGAGTGGCATTGACTGGTCATCATCAACCTTCTAGGACAGGGAACAAGATGGAGGAGCGGAAAGGGATGATCCGGAAGCTTCAGGCCAACAATGCAATTGATCCATCGCGCGGCTCATATTTACGCTTTGCTGAAAAAACAATGTTTCATCATTTGGACTCGGGGAGTCATGTAAGAGAGTAGAAAAAACACTTGGTTTTGTCGTGCCATCGTGCACGTGTGTGGTGCTCAACACTTTTTAAGCCGCCATCTTATATTCCTCCATGTTGTGCATATCATTTGTTTTCATTATGCTTTAGAAAGCCATTGCACCGCCCTGCGTACAGAAAGATATCACAAGATCCTTGGCGGCTTACCGCAAGGCGGGTCATAGATAGATAAACTTGTTTATAATTATAACCTTGAAATACGGCTAATGATATCATACCTGCGATCCTTTGAATGATACCACCGGTTCATGTGATCCGGATAATGAGGGTGATACCCCAATTCTGTAAAAACCGGCACATATAATGTTTGTTATGTGCTGACAACTTATTGATCAAGGTTAAGCCAGGTGGAATAAGCCACTCACTAGATGCTTTCAAATATGATAAAAAAAGTCTCAAGACAAAGTCGAAAAATTGTGATTGCAAAAAACTTACAGGAAGCAAACAAAGTTTTGAGGCTTCTGATTCGAATACGATCAGAAAACCGTTCCAAAGGGGTTAAGCTAAGATTCGAATACGATCATATAGGCCCAGTGGCTTTGTCGTTGCCGATCAAGAGGGTACCGACAGCTATGTTCTCTTTGGTTTGAATACGACATATGTTTGAACAGGAAGCCCCCAAATGACCTTGAGAGTTGTTTAATGACGCTGATTCGAATACGATCCACGTCAGACCCAAAGGGGTTGAGCTATGATTCGGATACGATCAAGAAGCCCCCTAGTAGGTTTGGCAGCATGCCAATCAAAAGGGTATCGACAGCTATGTTCTCTTTGGTTCGAATACGACCTATGTTTGAACAGGAAGCCCCCTAGTGATCATGATATTTAACGGCTAGATTTCAATACAATCATGAGCCGGACCAAAAGGAGAGCCAGATTCAAATATGATCAGTTCCCTGCCGGTGTTTTAAAGATATAATAATGAGGACATATCAACCTTTGAGGATGAAAAGGACAGAGGTCCTGCTTTATTACTTTTCATAATATATACATCGTCAAAATATGTACATCATGAGAGCCGGCGGCTCAAGTGTAGTAGGGCCGAAGATGAGCGATATTCCATGGCCGGCGGGTCTCTTCCTCCGACTTACGTGAGTCTTTGCACTCTCGAACATCGATGAGGTAATATGACCCGTTGTGTAAATTCTTACTGACCACAAAGGGCCCTTCCCAAGGTGGGGATAACTTGTGCGCATCAGACTGATCCTGGATGAGCCGGAGCACTAGATAACCTTCTTGAAAGGTTCTGGACTTAACCCGACGGCTGTGATAACGATGCAGGTCCTGTTGGTAAATCACCGAGCGGGCTGCTGCTAAGTCACGCTTCTCATCCAACAAGTCAAGTGCATCCTGACGGGCTTGTTCGTTATTAGCTTCAACGTAAGCCGCCACACGGGGCGAGTCATGACGAATGTCGCTTGGTAGAACTGCCTCTGCTCCATAAACCATGAAGAAAGGCGTATAACCCGTAGACCTGTTAGGTGTAGTATTTTTGCTCCATATCACAGAAGGTAACTCCTCCACCCAACAACCCGGCGTTCGGTGTAAAGGGACCATGAGCCGGGGCTTAATGCCTTTCAAGATCTCCTGATTGGCTCTTTCAGCTTGACCATCTGCTTGAGTATGAGCTACTGATGACACATCGAGTCGGATATGCTCACGTTGACAGAACTCTTCCATGGCACCTTTGGACAGATTAGTACCATTGTCAGTTATGATGCTGTGTGGAAAGCCAAAACGAAAGATCACCTTTTTCATGAATTGAACCGCCGTGGCTGCATCACACTTACTGACCGGCTCTGCCTCAACCCACTTCATGAATTTATCAACCGCCACCAACAGGTGTGTCTTTTTATCCTTGGACCTTTTGAAAGGCCCAACCATGTCAAGCCCCCAGACTGCAAACGGCCAAGTAATTGGAATCATCCTCAATTCTTGAGCCGGCACATGAGCTCGTCGTGAGAATTTCTGGCAACCATCACATTTACTGACCAGATCCTCCGCATCAGCATGAGCCGTCAACCAATAAAAACCATGACGGAAAGCCTTGGCCACAAGAGATTTAGAACCGGCATATGACCACAATTGCCTTCATGGATCTCATGAAGGATTTCTTGACCCTCCTCAGGTGAAACACAACGTTGAAACGCCCCAGTAACACTACGATGATGCAACTCACCAATAACAATTGTCATCGACTTAGACCGCCGGACAATTTGTCTAGCCAAGGTCTCGTCCTCACGCAACTCGCCCCGGGTCATGTAAGCCAAATACGGCACTGTCCAATCTGGGATGACGTGAAGAGCCGCCACCAATTGCGCTTCTGGGTCTGGGACAACTAAGTCTTCCTCTGTGGGTAACTTAACAGAAGGGTTATGCAGAATATCTAAGAAAGTGTTAGGTGGCACCGGCTTACGCTGACATCCCAGCCGGCTTAAAGCATCATCCGCCTCATTCTTTCTTCGATCAATATGCTCCACTTGATGACCTTTGAAGTGTCCAGCAATAGCATCAACTTCACGGCGATAAGCCACCATGAGAGGATCCTTAGAATCCCACTTGCCTGACACCTGTTGAGCCACCAAATCTGAGTCGCCGAAGCACCTTACCCGGCTTAAGTTCATCTCCTTAGCCATCCGAAGACCATGGAGCAAGGCCTCATACTCAGCTGCATTGTTAGTACAGGGGAACATCAACTGGAGCACATAACAAAATTTGTCACCTCGAGGGGAAGCTAAAACAACTCCAGCCCCCGAGCCCTCCAATTGCCTGGACCCATCAAATTGAATAGTACAATATGTGTTGTTCGGCTTTTCCTCAGGCGTCTGCAGTTCTGTCCAATCGTTGATGAAGTCCACCAGTGCTTGAGACTTAATAGCAGTGTGTGGCACATACTTTAAGCCATGAGGCCCAAGTTCAATGGCCCACTTGGCGACTCGTCCTGTGGCCTCTCTATTCTGAATTACGTCTCCCAAAGGAGCAGAACTTACCACAGTGATAGGGTGACCCTGGAAGTATTGCTTAAACTTCCGGCTCGCCATGAACACCCCATAAACGAGCTTTTGCCAATGTGGATATCTTTGCTTAGACTCAATAAGCACCTCACTAATGTAGTAAACCTGCCGTTGAACCAGATGCTCCTTGCCAGCCTCTTTGCGCTCCACCACAATTGCAACACTGACAGCACGTGAGTTAGCAGCCACATACAACAATAAGGGTTCCTTATCAATGGGAGCCGCAAGGACCTGCGGCTCAGATAACCGTCTCTTTAAATCTTCAAAGGCAGCGTTAGCGGCATCACTCCAGACAAAGTTGTATGTTTTCTTCATCATCTGATACAGCGGTATGGCCTTCTCACCTAACCGGCTTATGAACCGGCTTAAAGCAGAGATATGACCCGCCATTCGCTGAACATCATTTACGCACGCCGGCTTAGCCAAAGAGGTGATTGCCTTGATCTTCTCCGGTTTAGCCTCAATGCCTCTGTTAGAAACCAGAAAACCCACCTGCTGGCATGCCAAACACACATTTGGCCAGGTTAAGCATCATTTTGTAGACCCGGAGATTATCAAAGGTTTCCTTCAGATCATCTATCAAGGTCTCCTTCTCTCTGGACTTCACCACAATGTCATCCACATAAGCATGAACGTTGCGCCCAATCTGATTGTGGAGACAGTTCTGCACACATCGCTGAAAAGTCACCTGGGCACTCTTAAGCCCAAAAGGCATAGACACATAACAGAAGGCTCCAAACGGAGTGATGAAAGCCGTCTTCTCCTGGTCCTTAACTGCCATCTTGATCTGATGATAACCAGAATAAGCATCCAAGAAACTCAAACGCTCACAACCCGCCGTAGCATCAATGATCTGATCTATACGGGGGAGAGCGAAAGGATTAGCCGGACAAGCCTTGTTTAAGTCCGTGTAATACACACACATACGCCAGGTGCTGTTCTTTTTAAGTACAAGCACCGGGTTAGCCAACCACTCCGGGTGAAAAACTTCAACAATAAACCCGGCCGCCAAGAGCCGGGCCACCTCCTCACCGATAGCTTTGCGCCTCTCCACGTTAAACTGCCGAAGAAACTGCCTGACCGGCTTAAACTTTGGATCAATATTGAGAGTGTGCTCAGTGAGTTCTCTCGGTACACCCGGCATGTCAGAAGGTTTCCATGCAAAGATGTCCCGGTTCTCACGGATGAACTCGATGAGCGCGCTTTCCTATTTGGGATCCAGATTGGCACTGATACTGAATTGCTTAGATGAATCGCCTGGAACAAAATCAACAAGCTTGGTGTCATCGGCCGACTTAAATTTCATCACCGGCTCGTGTTCCGTGGTTGGCTTCTTCAGAGACGTCATGTCTGCCGGGTCAACATTATCCTTATAAAACTTCAACTCCTCTGCTACACAGAGAGATTCAGCATAAGCAGCGTCGCCTTCCTCACATTCTAGGGCTATCTTCCGACTCCAATGTACCGTGATGGTGCCCTTGTGACCTGGCATCTTGAGCTGCAAGTAAACATAACACGGCCGCGCCATGAACTTGGCATAAGCCGGCCGTCCAAATAGAGCATGATATGGGCTCTTGATCTTGACCACTTCAAAGGTTAATTTCTCAGCCATAGAGTCATGCTCATCTCCGAAGGCTACCTCCAGTTCAATCTTACCCACTGGGTATGCCGACTTACCAGGCACCACTCCATGAAAAACAGTGTTGGATGTCTTAAGATTTTTATCATTCAGCCCCATACGACGGAAGGTTTCATAATAGAGGATGTTGATGCTGCTGCCTCCATCCATGAGTACTTTAGTGAATTTGTATCCACCAACTTGAGGTGCCACCACCAAAGCCAACTGACCTGGATTGTCAACCTGGGGAGGGTGATCTTCCCTTCTCCATACAATGGGCTGCTCTGACCACCTAAAATAACGAGGGACTGTCGGCTCAACAACGTTCACAGCCCTTTTGTGAAGCTTCTTGTCTCGTTTGCACAGACTAGTGGTGAACACATGATACTGTCCACTATTCAGCTGCTTTGGATTGCTCTGATAACCCGATTGGTGCTGTTGCTGACCTCCCTGTCCAGATTGTTGATTATAACCACCTTGATTTCCATGAAAGCCGAAACTTGAGCCGCCACCCGAGCCATGAAAACCGCCTCCACCTGAGCCACCGCCGGGCCCAGGGTGGCTGTCGAACATGTTAGAATTTTTGAAAGCCTTCATGATCGTGCAATCTTTCCATAGGTGAGTGGCTGGCCTTTCCCGAGTGTCGTGTCTTGGACAGGGCTCATTGAGCAATTGCTCAAGAGTAGGACCTGACCCGCCAGACTGAGGGGGCGGCCTCCCCTTGCGTCGTTGATTGTTACCCTGTGAATTGGTGTTAGCCACAAACTCCGGGTTACCGTCGACCTTACGCTTATTGCCTCCCTGACTTGCCGGGTTATGCTGATGACCCTTTCCATTGCCGTTCTTCTTTCCCTTCCCTGCCGTCTCTTCATCAGACGCAGGATCCTTGGTACTATCAGAATCGGCGTATTTGACTAGAGCCGCCATCAGCTGGCCCATGTCATTACAATCACGCTTGAGCCGCCCAAGCTTCTGTTTTAGAGGTTCAAATAGGCAATTTTTCTCCAACATTAAGACCGCAGAGCCGGCATCCATCTTATCAAATGAATGTATTATCTCCTTGACCCGGCGCACCCAATGGGTCGTGGACTCACCTTCCTCTTGCTTGCAATTAGTTAAATCTACAATTGACATGGGTTGCTTGCATGTGTCCTTGAAGTTCTGAATAAACCGGGCCTTTAATTCTGCCCATGAACCAATGGAATTAGGCGGAAGCCCCTTCAGCCAAGTGCGGGCCGTTCCATCCAACATCATGGTGAAGTACTTGGCCATTGCCGCATTACTGATCTCCAACAATTCCATGGCCATCTCATAGCTTTCAATCCACGCCCAGGCTGTAAATCGGCTGTGTAATTCGGCACCTTTCGAGGTCCCTTGAAATCCTTGGGCAAACGCTCATTACGCAGAGCCGGTATCAAACAAGGAACACTGCCAGTTCTCGTGGCCACTCCTGCCTCAATAGAAGTCGTTGGATAATCCGGGAAGGTTTGGTGAGCCGCCTACTCAGCCGCCCGCTCAGCCTATTGACGTATCATGCCCTGTACCGGATTATGCCCACCTGGCTGGTTACGGCGCTGGGCGTTGCTTGATACGGCCACCGAATCCATATGTCTGTTGTAGCTCGGGCTCCGGCTTGGGCGAGGAGTCGAATGAATCCTTTCTCGACTATAAGAATAAGCCTCCTGCTGCGCCAGAGCCGTCTGAAGAAGTTCTCTGACCCTTCGTGTCTCAACTGCTGTTGGAGAGTCGCCATCCACCGGGAGAGCCACCAAACACGCCGACGCAGCGATCAGGTTTTCCAAAGGGTTGGAAAAATGACCCGGTGGTGTTGGTATGTAGCGAGGCGGGGCAGTATTCATGTGAGGAGGTTCCATCACTCGGGGATGAACCGGGTCTGCCTCCGGCGGATTACTAGGGCCGGCTCCGGGCGTGCAGAAGAGATTTCGAGGATCATAAACCAGAGGCAGACGGGATTGAGCCTTCTGGTGCCTCCTCCTCATCACCTCATTAGACGCGTTCAGATTCATCGTAAGCTGGAAAGCCTCTGACTGGATCTGCTAAGCTCGGGCATCCAAAGCCACCCATTCTGCGGCCAATCTGGTGTCCTCAGCTGCTAGGGCTTCTTTGGCTCGGGCTACCTCCTCACGTACCCGTGCTATCTCTTAACATGCTCAGTCTGATCCGCCGGAATAACTGTGGCGTTTAACAGGGCCGTCAATCCGTCCATGAGATCAATCAGCACCTGAGCCGGCGGGCGCATAGGGCCTCCTGCCCCGGCCGCTCCTGTCCCGGAAGTTATTGCTGCTGCAGCCGTAGAGTTTTGACCGAGTTGAGTGCCAGCTATGAAGATCCCTACTCTGCTCGGCGGCTCAAAGGGGTCCAGAATACTGCTGCCATCGGAACAGCCCCCAAGCCCACCGTCTTGCAATTGGTATAACGAATCCGTCTCACCAGTGGACGACTCACCATCGGAGTAGACGGCCGTCTCACCACCATCCACGGATCCTTCAGAAAATTCCCCTCCGTGGATGCAACCCACGAAGGCACGCTTCATGGCGGGCTGAGCCCGGGCGGGTCTCGCACGCTAAGCCATCTCGATGATGTCGATGCAGATGTCCGGCTCAGGGCCCGGCTCGCCAATCCGGCCGATGAAGACGTGGATTCCGCCGAAGGGGACCCGGTACCCATACTCAATTGAGCTGGCATCAGGGCCCCAGCCGGCGTCGTCGATGTAGAGCTTGCCGCGATGACTCTTGGTCATCGGGCCCACAAGCGTATCCCTTGAGCCCTTCGAAGCTGCCCTTCAAGAACTCATATCCACCATGCGCTGGCCCCATGGTGGGCGCCAACTGTCGTGGAATTGTCACGACAGATGTCCTCGTGAAAGGACTTAATCGTGGAGCCATCGCAACTAGGAAGCTTAAAGGGGTTAAAGCGGGACAAGGGACACGAGGGTTATACTGGTTCAGCCCCTTACGGTGAAGGTAAAAGCCTAATCCAGTCGAGGTGGAATTTCTAGGGTTTTGATGACCAGAGAGCGAATCCGCTATGCCTGGCTCTCGATTTGATGTTACTTGCCCTAAGCCGTCGGCGGGTCGTCCCCTTATATACACGGGTTGACGCCCGCGGCTTACAGAGTCCCGGTCGGCTCATAAACAGTGTCCGGCTCGGTGACTACTTAATCTTGCCTTACAATGCAAGTCATGCTATTATGGCGGTTTATCACTACGGGCTTTAAGTCGCCTTTGGGCTTGGGGCCCTTAACTGAACCGCCATCTTCAAGCTTGATATTGGGCTTCATATGATGAATTGTTATAGCGTAACCCGGCCCCTCCTGGGCGGGTTACACTAGTAGTTATATCCCCAACACCTTCCTATTTTTGGTACACACTACATCTATGTGTTAACCATGTTCTTACATGAAACTACCTCTCTTCTGTATCCTGCATCAATCACTTACAATGAGACACCTTTATTCATTGCATATTGCATATTTTTTCTAGCCTGTTGCGATGTATTGCTTCTAATTTGGTCAAATACATTTGTTAGGCCACCCTTTTAATTTGGCAGAGTGATATTGGTTTCATCTTTCATATGGTTTATAGCTTGCATTGCTTCTAACTAGTTAAAACACCTTGTGCCTAGTTTACACTTTATACATCATACATGTCAATATGTCATGCCGTCCTGTTTTTCATACATATTCCATCCTCCCATCATGCGGCAGTCCTACATGAAAGTAGTGCTCATCAGTATCATGCATCAATGAGTTCTGAAGAGCAAATTTTATTCCTTTTTCTTGTGAGTTTGACTTGACAAGGCAAAATCAAAAAAGAAGAAGGAAAAGAGTAAGAAAGGCGATGATGGTGGTCCTCTACAGCAACGTAAATGGAGCATCTGTATGGATTCTCCTTGTACTGCTAGTGCATTACAAGTTCCAAGTCTCCGCTCCCCTACTCCACCATCCAAGGCGTTGCATATGGTGTCTAGCTTGTATTGCTCCTAATTAGTGTAAACTGCATCTGCCTAGCTTACACATGATACGTGTGAATATGACACGCTTTCCTGTTTTTGGTACATACTATATATGTCTATCACACCATGTTCTTACATGAAACTGCTCTTCTTGTGTATCCTGCGTCAGTCACATATGATGGGACACCTTTAAGTTGGCAGTGTGATATTGGTTTGCGTCTTCAATATGATTTCTAGCATGTAGTGCTTCTAGTTTGATGAACGTCACCTATGACGAGACAGTTTTAACTTGGCAGAGTGATATTGATTGCACCTTCCATATGGTGTCTAGCTTGCAGTGCTTCTAATTTGTTGAAGTGCCTTCTGCTTAGTTACCACATCATAGGTGTGAATATGTCAAGCCGTCCAGTTTTTCGTACATATTCCATCCTTGTATCATGACTTTGCCTTTCATTAGAGTAGTGTTAGTCAGTATCATGCATGAATGAGTTCTAAAGAGCGAATTTTATTCCTTTTTCTTGTCGGTTTGGCCTCACAATGCAAAATCAATAAAGCGGAAGGAAATTGGTAAGGCATTGGATGATGGTGGTCCTTCCGAGCAACTGAAATGGAGGGTCTCTACAGATTCTACTCCGCCATCCTCCCAACAAGATTCGCAAGACAACGCAAGGCTAGATAGTCAACGTAGCTGTGTAGATGATGAGCACATCTCCCCCACTCCACAATCACAGGTGCTTGCTCTAACTTGGCACTATTATATGTGGTTGCATGTTCCATATGATGTCTTGCTTGTATTGCTTATAACTTTGTTTAATTGCATCTGCTTACTTTACACATAATGCTTGTAAATCTGACACGTGTTCCTATTTCTAGAACATACTATATCTGATCACACCATGTTCTTACATCAGACAGCTGTTCTTGCATAACTCGCATCAGTCACTTATGATAAGGCACCTTTAAGTCGCCACTGTGATATTGGTTGTGTCTTGCATATGATTTCTAGCATGTACTGCTTCTAATTTGTTGAAACGCCAGACAGTTTGAACTTGGCAGAGTGATATTGGTTGCACCTTTCATATGGTGTCTAGCTTGCAGTGCTTCGAATTTGTTGAAATGCCTTCTACTTAGTTACCACATCATAGGTGTGAATATGTCACGCCGTCCTATTTTTCGAACATATTCCATCCTCGTATCATGTGTTTGCCTTTCATCCGAGTAGTGTTCGTCAGTATCATGCATGAATGAGTTCTGAAGAGCGAATTTTATTCCTTTTTTCTTATTGGTTTGAATTCACAATGCAAAATAATTAGTCCGGCAGTGGATGATGGTGGTCCTGCGGAGCAACTCGAACAGAGGGTCTCTACAGATTCTACTCCGCCATCCTACCAACAAGATTCGCAAGACAACACAAGGCTGGACAGTCAACGTAGCTGTGTAGATGATGAGCACATCTCCCCTACTCCACCATCACAGGTGCTTGCTCTAACTTGGCACTATTATATGTGGTTGCATGTTGCATATGATGTCTAGCTTGTATTGCTTCTAACTTTATTGAATTGCATCTGCTTACTTTACACATAATGCCTGTGAATATGACACATGTTCCTGTTTCTAGAACATACGTGTAGATGATGAGCACATCTCCCCTACTCCACCATCACAGGTGCTTGCTCTAACTTGGAACTGTTATATGTGGTTGCGTGTTCCATATGATGTCTAGTTTGTATTGCTTCTGATTTTGTTGAATTGCATCTACGTAGCTTACAACTTATACCTGCAACGATCACTTACCCATAAGACACATTTAACTTGGGAGTGTGATGTAGGTTGCATCTTGCATTGTTTTCTAGCTTGTACTACTTCTACTTTCTTGAAATGGCACTTACGACGAGACACTTTTTACCTAATAGAGTGATATTGGTTGCATGTTCATATGGTGCCTAGCTTTCATTTCTTCTAATTTTGTTGAAATGCCTTTTGCTTACTGTTTTTCATACATATTCCCTCCTCCTATCGTACGTCTGAATATGCAATGCTATCTTCTTTTTGTATATATTCCATCCTCCTATCCTGCGCTTGCCTTACATCAAAGTAGTGTTCGTCTGTATCATGCATCAACCAGTTATGTAGAGCTAATTTTATTCATCTTCTTTTGGTTTTGACTTCATAAGGCAATATCAGAAAATAGGAAGGAAAAGAGTAAGTTAGGGGATGTTGGTGGTCCTCCGGACCGACGCAAACAGAGACTCTCTAGATTTGCCACTGCTAATGAAGTTGAAGTCCCAAGTCTACATGATGAGTTCATCTCCCGTACTCCACCATCGCAGGTGCTTGCTCTAAGTTGACACTGTGATAATTGGTTTCATGTTGCATATGTTGTCTAGCCTATATTTCTTCTATGTTGATTAAATTGCACCCGCTGAGTTTATATGTTATACATGTGCGTATGACATGTCTTTCTGTGTCTAGAATACACTGCATCTATCAATCATACCATGTTCTTACATCAAAGTACTATTGTTGTGTATCCCGCATCAGTCACTCACGATTGGACGCTTTTAACATGGCAGTTTGATAGTGGTTGCATCTTGCATTGATTTCTATGTTGTACTGCTTCTAATTTTTGGAAATTCCACTTATGACAATACACTTTTAACTAGGCAGAGTGATATTGGTTGCATCTTTCATATGGTGTCTAGCTTGCATTACTTCTATTTTCTTGAAAATCCTTCTGCTTAGTTTACACATCGTAGCTGTCAATATGTCACGCCGTCCTGTTTTTTTACATATTCCATCCTCATATGGTTGTCTTACATCAAAGTTTTGCTTGTCTGTATCATGCATCAATGAGTTCTAAAGACCGATTTTATTCTTTTGTGTTGTGGGTATGCCTTGACATGGCAAAGTCAAAAAAGAGCAAGGAAAAGAATATAGTAGGGAATGGTGTTACTCGTTGGGTGAAACGGAAAAGGATCTGCCCTCGAGATTTTGTTGGTACTTATAGTGCAGTAGAAGGTCCAAGTCCACCAGCTAAATCTACAAACACAGTATCACTTGCTCCACCAGCTGCAGCATCCGCTTCAACTGTACCAGCATCTCAACGAGTTACTCGTTCGTTTGCTCCGGAACTGGCCAGTTCCCAAGCTACATTCACACCTAACACTACTTCCGAAGCACTGCTGACACAACAGGACTTGGCAAGATTAGATGAACCTCATGAGCATCAACACCAAGACGGTACCTGACCGAGTCAAGTTGAAGTTGCATGCTCCTTTATATGTACTCTCATAGTTTGATGTGCACTAACACTTTCCATATTCATTGTTGAACTCGCACCACGGCGCAAGAGGAAACAGACATCAGGGATAATGCTTGACAGATTAACAAAATCTAAAGGAGGAAGAATGGAGATCCATTTTGAGGCAGGTTTAAAAAGGCCACATGATGCTACAGAGTCAGCCAAGTTAGTATCAGAGGCAGCCATTGCCGTTAGGTGTCATGCACGTATCCTCCCAACGTGGATCCAGTACAGGAATGAGAAAGACAATACCCAGTTTAACACCTTCCTTGACCATTTATCCGTAAGTAATGTTATTCATCGCAATTTGTAATATTGTCTTGCTTTGTGCCATACTTTCTAGCTTCCTCCTAATAAGACTCACATACTTTTTTCAACAGATGAGGTTCAAGTTGGATCCGAAAGATGATGCAACTAAACAAGCATGAACTCATGTTTTTCAGTTTGCTCCGCGACAGTATCAGTACGACCTTAGAAAATCTCACTTTGAAGGCAAGGCTAACAATGAAATCGCCCAACCATCTCCAATGGAATATATTACAGATGAAGACTGGACAGCCCTTGTTAAACACTGGTCTGATCCAAAGTATCAGGTAGGGTATATGTATTTGATCAGACCACATATTGAACTTGTATTTATGTATGTGCCTTAAAAGTGTATCTTCTTCTAGGCCAACTGTTTGAAGAACAAGACCAACCGTTCTAAAGTTAAATTCCAACAGACAACAGGATCTCGTAGCTATATTGCACACTGCGAGGCTCTTGTAAATAGCTTCTACTTCCTTCTTTTTCTGTGCCATATTATCATATCTATATTGACTTGTTCCAAATACAGAGGAAAACCCGTGCGGACCTAAAAGAACCTGAACCGAATGCAGTGCAAATCTTCAAGGATTGCCACACCAGCAAGATGAAGGGCATGAGCATACCAGTTCACGCCACTGTTGTAAGTCCTTACTCCTCCTGCCTTTGAACTGATTGGTACTGTGATGTGTTCATTTAACTGCTTGGTTTGCAGCCAATGTCAGTTACTCTGTTCACTTTTATACACAGTTGTCTTAACGTATCATTTCACCTTACATGGTTTAAAAGAGATGAAGGATATTCTTTTGGTCCTGATCTGTAATCTAGTTGTGATGTTCACGTGCGCACACAATGATAGAATAGCCTGTTTGTTTTATATCTGTTTCCCCAGGATATGAATGATGTCATACTATGTTCATCCTACTTTAAACCATGTCTCTCTATCCTTAGATGTCAACGAATGTGAGGAAATAGACAATACAGTAGGCATGCTACATGGACATATGTTTCGAAAGTGATTTTATTATGTAGTTGGCACTACAATACATGCTAATGTATTACAGTAGTTCACCAAAATAAGTTATGTATAAATGTGAAACCTACTTTGTTTGTTTTTGTCTCATTAGTAACTTATCTGGTACACTAATCTACAAGTTCAAACTTTCAGCTAGCTATGGAACAAATGATTGAACAGCCACAACCACCTGAAGGTGACGAGGCTACCACATGCACAATGTCACCTCTTGCTGCAGTGCGTCAGTATCTCTCCACTAACAGTGCAAAAAGCACCTTCATGCGTAATTCTGGGTTGGTTGTCAAGGTAACCTCGTCCAAATCGCCTACTGAACAAAATCTTTCGGCTGGACAGAGTGAGATATCTGTGCTCCAGACACAAGTCCAATCCCGAATGGACGTTGTGTCGGAAACAAAAATAGTCGTTCACAAATGTCGTGAAGATATGAATGGTTTTGAAACCAGACTATCAGACATTTGCTTCGTTTTTCAAGAGCAATGGCGGAAAAAAGGGGAAGATCGTGCTGCTCCATCAGATTCTACAGCCTAAAACATAAGCACTCAGGTCAAATGATCTGTGCTTCTATACATCTGATGGTGCTTTTATCTACAAGGACTCTAAACTTTATGCCAACAGGCCTTTTATTGTATGGTTGGAATTTATTTTGTTGTGATACATCATTTGTGATGCTGCCAAAGGCTGCAGTAATTACGACGCTATTTTTGTATAGTGTAGATTTATCTTAGTAATGTATTCGGCCGAAAGCTTCATAGGAGCCCAACATGCCAACATTCGTCGGGCCCATTCCAATTGGGCTAAAAACGATTCTGGGCCGAAATTTGCATGTAGCCCACTAAAAATATATGGGCCTAAATCAGCATAAGCTTTCATATTTTTCAGGTAGGCATGTGCCCATAGTGGGCCTTTAACAGGCCTAAATATAATTTGGGCCCTCAGTAATAATAGGCCATTTACATGTGTAAATATCTCGAGCCCATAAAAACATGGGCCTTTAATAGGCCGAAAGGTACATTGTCCCTGATTGTGCCAAATAACTCACTGGTCTCATCAGGCCGAAATGGTGGCCCATTTACAATGCGGATCGTCCACAGGCCGAAATTCAGATGGGCCGTAAATGCGCCGACCTACTACACGGGCCTTTAACAGGCCGGAAGTTTGGTCGGGCTTGATTAGTGTCATTTTTATATGGGTCGTTAGTAGGCCCGATGTGGCGTTGGGCCACATATTGGCCCAGGATTTCGTCCGATGTTAACAGGCCAAAAGTCACAACAGGCTGAAAGTGGCCCAAATCTGTAGCGGGCCTCTAATAGGACGAATGTCAGACATGGCCGAATATGACCCATATCCTTCAAGCTCGTCTATGGGCCGAAAGTTTCAATGGCCTATAAATGGGCCCAAATGAAGCAGGACCTTTAACAGGCCGGAAACAGACCGGGCCGTAATTCGGCCCAAATTCTTAGCGGACTGTTAACGGGCCAGAAGTGACCATGGGCCGCGATGATGACAAGTTTAGGACAGGCCGTTGACGGGCCGATTTGACACTAGCCGTACGGGCCTTAACTGAGAATGTTGGGCCTTTAGCTGGGCCAGCCCATTATGGTCTGCAAAATCTTGTGGGCCTTTAGCTGGGCCGGCCCATTATGGCCCGCTAAATCTTCTGGGTCATTTGTTAGGCCGGCACATTATGGTCTGCTAAATTCTGGGGGCCATTGTCGGGCTGGCCCATTATGGCCTGCTAAATTTTGTGGGCCTTTAGTTGGGCCGGCCCATTTAATCTTTATGGGCCACTTTTGGGCCGGTCCATGTGTCAACGTATTATAGGCACATCTCGCCCATTGGACGAGTGACACCTGTCCCAACGGTGAGCAAACACGTGTTTCCTCCGGCCAATGAGTATTTTACACGTGGAAAATCCCCATTGGTCCGGGCTGTTAATGGGTTATCGGATCCAAAACCGGACCCGATAGCTTAACGGTGTTCCGTTACGGTGGATGCCACGTGTCGGTCACCCTTGACGAAAGCACTTCCATGACGCGGCATTTATCGTCATGGAAGTGAACACTTCTATTATGATAATTTTGGTAATGTCATGGAACACTTCTACGACAGCACAGGTATGACTATCTTGATTCTGTCATAAAATCGTCATGGATGTACATGCATGACAGAAAACGTGACCTACTGTGACAAACACGTATCATCACGGAAGTGTCTTTTTTTGTAGTGTATGTAGGGAATCTACAAGAAAATGAAACTAGTTTCTGCTTATTTTATAACTCCCCCAATCAATACTGAACTGACTGAACCTGATGTGCCTAATCAAGTTTCCGGTGCAAAAATAAAAGCTCATGTTGTTCTTGAGCCTGAAGTGTCTAATGAACAGACTGGTGATGAAGGATTTGATACAAACATTTTACATGCTCCTGGTGATGAACATATAGTGTCTAAGGAGGGATCTAATGCAAGCATTTTGCAAGCTCCCATTGAAGGATTTAGTGTGTAATGATGATCTGCTATGTTGAGAGAGAGAGAGAGAGAGAGAGAGAGAGAGAGAGATTTGCAGGAATTGATGACAAGCAAATTATAGTATTTCATGGCTTGAGGAAACATCGAGGCCATCTACCACAACGTCCCCGTATCATGACAACCTAGCATAAATAATTTTCTAATCTGTTGTTTCAAACTATTGGCATACTTGTGCAGGATAGATATATTGATATGCAGTCTGTGCACTAGTCATAGGTGCAATTAGACTTGGATATTTTCGGCCAGAGAACGAATAATTGAAGCAGGTACATTCCATGTTAGTAGTCCTTGTCCACCATGTTGTATTTTGTGTTCTTTGGTGCTTACATCATCTAGTGGTTTATAATCTGGAACTACTTTGGACCATTAGATGGTTTTCAAAGTGCATGTAGCTTCACATTTCTCAAATTATTTTGATTTCTGGAGTGCAAGTGCCTTCGTATTTTTTAAGTTAAATTTTTGCCCCTGGTAACTTGAATTCGTGGATCCACCACTGCACACAAATCATACACGCAGGGTAGTACGAATTAAATGAAATGCAGGGACTTACGCTAGCTTGTTGTACAGGCTCACTGCAGCTCTGCTTGCGCTTGGGATGTTCCATGTACAGGTCCATGTTACCACTTGCTTGGATGTGCAGGCCCTGTGCTCCTTGCATCCCCCTCTGCATTTTTGGCACGACGAATGGTTGATCAAATGAGAGGAATTGACCTTGTTGTTGTACCAGAGGATAGGTACTTACAAGGTTATACCAGCGTGCAGGATGTGTACCAGATCCTGTAGCACCGTCATGCTTCGCTAAAAAATGGGTTTGCTTGTTTCAGATGATATCTCCAAAAGAAGTAAGAGTTAAAACCAGAGTTGCATAGGCGTGTAAGATAACAAAGTAGTGAAAGGATATCCAAACACCGTTGGAACAATGCACATGGGAGTGATATTGGATACCTAGTTTGGGCCGGTGATTGGTCATGCTCGCCTAGAGTGTGGATCACTTCATAGCCATTGAGGGTGATGCGCTCATGTTGGCTGGCCGCGTACGGATGCAGATCTTGAGCAGCAGCAGAGCGCTACGATGCGGTGAAGCACCAATGGCCACAGGGGGTGGAGGTCGATGTTCTCGGTGAAGTAGCCCCGGTGAGGTGGGAGACGGCGTCGGTGAAGCACACCTAATGCGGTGGAAGTCATTGTCTGTGAGGCACGTCGGCTGCGGCGGCCGACATTGTCGGTGGAACACTCGGTGAGATGGACAAGGGCATAGATGAGGCAGCTCCAGTGCGGTGGTGAATCACGACTTCCTCGTCGTCGTCTGGCACAGAGGTGGGGAAAGAGATGAGATGAGGGGCTATTCGAATTTTGCTTGTGTTGGCGGTGAATTAGGGATTTTAGCGCTCTGGGCGTGGACGGGGATGGGTGAGAAGGGAGACTTTGCAGGGGTGGAATTGGGGCCACTAGATATTTCAATCCGAAATGTGTAAGCGCGAACTTTTTTGTCGTCCTTCTTTTGGGGGGGGGGGGGGAGGGGTGGGTGCTAGCATCCGTTCGACACACACGACCACCATGATATGACCCTAGTCTGCCTGGTGCGCCTAAATTTGAGAATGCAAACGAATCTTCTTTCATTGGCAAACGAATCTATATGTATTACCATGCCCGTGTTTTCCTTGCAAATAATTAGTTCTTCAAAATGAGATACTATAAGTTAATTAATGAAGAGTTCTTTGAATAGAGTGTGTTGTCAGATAGCGCTCTCCAATTCTAACGTGGATTTCTCATTTCATGGTATCCATGCTACTTTCTTAATTCACATTCATATGTATAAGATGAACACTATGGTAGTGAGAAAACTTTGGATGGATTCAAGCATATATGACCACACACATAAAAATACCACAACAATCGAGTCAATATCATCTTCTGCAAACCTAGTATGGCACGAATTCGAAATAATTACAAAAGCCATATGCATGGTCCTCAATTCAAATCTTACAATGTACACTAAACCGAAACATCAATATTAAGTCTAGTACTATCTACACTCAAATGTTATTTTTAGCCCCCCCCCCTGCACACACGCTACATACTTACTCTATCGATTAATCTTCCTCTCCTAACCACCTTACAAAGCTATTGGTTTCCGACACACGCTCATTCTTTCTCTCCATGTTTCGATCTCTAACTCTCTGAAATACACAATCCCCTTTTCCACTCTCTTAACAAATGTATCTCTCTCACACACCCGCCATTGCACTCCATGTTGAGCTCTCTCTCTCTCCCTCCAACCCTCTCTCGCTAGATACATGCATTGCCTATCTAGACCCCCCCTCTCGCGCACACGCACACACATTGTCTATCTAGGTCACTCTCTCGAGACCATCTCACTCTTTCTTCCGCACGGTGGCCCACACTCGCTCAATATCTCTCTCTTTATCTAAGTCTCGATTAACCTTCCTTTCTCTCACACACAAAGGATATATCTCCCTGTTCGGGCCTCGATCGACATGCTCTATACTCTCTCACGTAGATTGTCTATCTAGATCAGTCTCTCCAAGCCGTCCCACTCTTTCGACCTCATGGCGGCCCGCGCTCGCTCAATCTCTCTCTCTCTCTCTCTCTCTCTCTTTATGTATGTCTCGATTGACCTCGCTCTTTCTCACACACAAACAATATATCTCCATGTTTGGGGCCAATTCGACATATTCACATCATACTAGCAAGATGCCCGTGCGTTCCACGGAACATCAAGATGCATTTATATGAGTAGTTTATCTTGCGGGAGATAAGGATGAACGAGGGAAGGCCTTATCTGCAAATGTGGAGAGGGGTGCGGGTATCTTTTTGCAAAATTGTCATAGTTTCCTTCCTATCTGTCAGATATAGATCGAACAACCTATATTGCAGGATGGCAGCCACACCATCATCACCAACTCTGTTTTTTATAAGAGTAGAGATACTCTCTCACGCACATTGTCTATCTTGGTCACTCTCTCAAACCGTCTCACTCTTTCGACCGCATGACGACCCACACTCGCTCAATCTCTCTCTCTCTCTCTCTCTCTCTCTCTCTCTTTATACATGTATGGATTGACCTTGCTTCCTCCCATGCACAAAAGATATATCTTCCGGTCTGTGACTGGATCATCTCTCAAGCTCTCTCATACAGCCCTCACCCTTTGCAAAATCTCAATCAGACAATATGTCTCCCGAGCATATACATACATACATACATATATATATATCTTTGTAATGAAGGCCGGGCCACACTCACTTTGTCTCTCTATCTATCTATGTCTCGATTGACCTCGCTTTCTCACGCCGTCTCTTTCACACATTTAAGCTACCTCTCCATCCCTCGAAGAGCTGGAGCTATTTACATTACGAGGGGGACTCCACCCTTGGATTAATTTCTGAAGGCATTTATTCCGATGGGTTTGATTATATTTTTGTAGCATTTGGACCACAACTACTCCAAACCTATTGCAACCCCCACCCCTCTCCCAATTTATTTCCCTCTGGCTTGGTCACCGCTCTCTCGCACACCCTTTCTCACCCTCCACGTTGCACCATGATATTTTTGCAAAAAAATGATGGTGTTCTCTTTAATAATTACAAATAAGCTACAAATTACACACCGGGAGTCCACCTGTAATGGAAGAAATTTTGACCCATAAATTAAAGTGCTACAAACTACACACCGAGGGGCCCACCTGTCATGGAACAAATTTGAACCCATATATAAATTAAAAATGAAAAAGGACAAGGATCGAACATGCGACCAGGGCCTTCTAGTGGCACGTCAATAGGCAACATAGTAGCAACGTTTTTTGTACTCCCCTTCGTTGATATATTGTTTTTATATTACCACAGCCTATTTAATGAATAACATGTTTATATATTAGTTTTAGTAGTTTAGTGGGACCGGATCAGCAGTACGTACAATTCCCCTTCACTTACTGGTGGGTCCCATGTCTGCTCTCTCTCTCCTCCCCTTCTACGTTTAGACGCACGGGAAAACATGAAGAACGCGCAGGCGGTGTTGCCATTGACCGTATCTAGACTCGTCCACAAGTTACTGCACCAGTTTCATGTACTAGTAGTAGTATATGTAACAAGTTTAGGAACAAAAGTGACCGTGACGGACAAGCTAGGCTGGTAGTAGTACTATTAATCTACTAATAATTAAATGCCTGGATAAATTTTTATATTTATGAATTTTTATAATTAATTTGATATGGCTCTAGCAGAACATTCAATTGATCAAACCATAGGTTTCATTCAGTGTGACTGCGACTTTACATTCATACCACGATCGAACTAAAATAAACGGAAATGATAAATCCCAAATGTTCGGATTTTAAGCATGGCAATCTGAACATTTTTCATGGCAAATTTAGATCACGCGGAGGCGTCTTGCGGCTGGAAGCGGATCCTCTGACGTGCTCTGTGTGTCGTCGGGCCACTGACCGGCGGCGACGGCTGCGTCTTGCACTGTTGTTGGCGTACTCCTAGGCGTTGGCCCTAACTTCAAGGAAGGCCAGAATGTTCTGGATTTTGGTCTCCAGGATCCAGTCAACTGGCTGGAGGCGGTGACTGGCATTGGTGCAAGGAAGCGATCAACTTTGGTGATCCATGCCGCTGATGAGGGCACTGGCACCGGTGCGGGGACAGGCGCTGGCAACGGCGTGGCGAAGACATTCGTGTGCACGCGTAGGCGCATGCGCTGGCAGGTGCACGGGCGCCTGAAAATCAGCGGGGACCTCGTGGAACCGCGTGGCTTCAAGCTCGGCGACAATGTGCGGCTCCCGGCCCATCAGGGCCGCGGGGATGGGCGCTGGCGCAGTCGGGGCGACGGGAGCTGGAACGAGAGCGGGGACAAGCACGACGTCTTCACGCAAGGCCAGTTCAAGCTCATCCCAAAGTGCCTTATCTCTCAGAGTCCGGCTGGGTGTCTTCCTCAGGAAACTGGAAGACTAAGGGCAGCCCATCATGATCCGGCATGGTGTACGGTGAAGTCAGGCAGGTTGGAGGTAGACGACAAGAGAATCGGAGAGGAAGAGAGAAGATTGTAGCGAGGCTGGGGAGTGCGGCGGTGATTTAAACTGCGGTGCCGGTGCCATTAAAAGTGGGGGCAGTTGGGAGGAAGGTGGGCGGTAGAGCCTGGTCAAAGGGCTCACCTCCCGGTGAGCCTGCGTAGCAGCCTTCTTGCATGCCTCCCGGTCAGCCTATGCAGCGGCCTCGTCGCACGCCTCCCGTTCAGCCCGCACAGCAGTCTGCTCGCACGCCTCCTGTCAACTCACACGCTTGCTTGGACCGCGCCTGCGATGAGAAGCGGGACTCGTGGCGGCACGTAGGTCTAACACCCATGGTTTGAATAGCGAAACCGTTCGCGTTAACGTGACAGGTCTTCCAAAATACCTTGGCTCTTCGTTTGTGCAACTTTTCATAAGCAACTTGTCTCAAATAGAACAAAAAAATTACGACAGCCTATTTGTGCCATATCACTAGACCATGCTCAGTTTCACGAATTTCAGGTCAGTTTTTGATTTTCTGGAATTTAAAATCCAGGATTCGAAACAATATCATAACCAGCATCACGAAATAAATTTTCAAGCGATAGATCTTTACTATCATAGATGTTAATATTTCTTAAGAAAGGATTTGGTCAAATATTTTGCTTAGTTAGACTTTAGACAAGTTATATATGCAGAGTAAAAGGATAATCCCTTTGTACCAGTGCATTGCCTGATATAGTAACTCTAGTAGGCACGAACAAACGGAGCTCCATTTTGTGTTCATCTTGGTGTAGTACTATTAGTATTAGGCAATGGAGATGACAGGTGACCTTGGGTAATGGCGACCGAGGGAATTGAACTATGCTCGGCATAGTAGGTAACGTGGGCTAGTTACTAAAGCATCCCTCTATTGTTCATCGGCAGTCATTATGGACCGGGGACATGAGGGGAATTTCCTAGGGCTGGAATTCCGGCCGCCAGACATTTTGACTCGAAACGCGGAGGCTCGAGTGGAGGCGTGAAGTTTAATATCGCGGTTCTTTTGGTTGGGGTTGTCTAATGTGCATACCACGCACGCCACCAGTAGGACACGAGCCTGGGTCTGGCTGATACGCCGTCGGGTGCTACCAGTGAATGCGAAAGGAATCTTTTCTTAAATTGCCGAACCAATCTAAATGTATTACAATGCCTGTATTTTCCTTGCAAACAACTGGTCATTCCAAAAGGCACAGTAATTGATTTATGACGAGTTCTTGAATTAGAGTGAGTTTGTGATATAGGGATCTCAACATGGATTTCACATTTCATGGTGTCCACAGTAAGTTTTTCATTGCAAATTCAAATTTAAAAGATGAATGGTATGGTGGTGAGAAAACTTTGTATGTATTCAAGCATATGCCCCCACACACACGCGAATACAACAACAATCCAGTAAGTATAGTGCATCTATTTTTCCAGACCATGCATGTATGACACGAATTCAAAAATAAAATGTAAGCCATGCATGGTCCTCAATTCAATATTTAAAACGCACGATAAACTAAAACATGAATATTAAGTCTAGTACTATGTACATGCAAATGTTGTGTTTATGTATCTCCATCGACCCCCCCCCCCCACACACACATACTTCATGTATGGATCCATCTTCATTTCATTGTTAATAGAGCTATTGGTATCCGACACACGTGCGCTCATTATTTCACTTCACGTTTCGATCTCCATTTATGTCACACCTGCCCTCACACTCTCAACAAATGTATTTCTCACACACAAGCTCGTCGTGCCCTCCATGATAAACCCTCCCTCTCTCTCAACACACATACGTTGCCTTTGTAAAACACCTTCACTGTGCACACACACACACAAAGTGTATCTAGGCCACTCTCTCGGTAACTATCTCCCTCCAGCCCTCACTGCAGCTTCGCCGCATGATATCTCGGTGTATCATCTTTAACATTCGACTGTACACTAGGCCACACTCACTCGATCTCTCCCTCTATAAATAACTCGATTGACCTTGCATTCTCACATCATCTCTCTCACACATCACTGGTATGCGTCGGTGCTATACAAACGGTTTTTAACCCTTTTCCACGACGGCATTTGGAACCGTCACCTAGTGAGTGATGGCGATAGGGGGTCCTTCCCACACAACCCAGAAACGGTCGGGGATAGGGACCCTACAGTACTCCTACTCATTTCTGCTCACATTGCCATCGCAGTCGGTATTCTGTGGTGCTACGTTTACGATGCATGGCCCATCACAAACGGTTCACTATTAAGAAGATTAGCTAATCGTCATACGAGTGTCGGACAGGATTACGAAACGTCGGACCGTCGTAACATCGTCGTACACGACAAATATCGCACACGCTATTCTGTGGTGCAATGTTTACGATGCATACTTCATCAGAAATAGTTCATGGTTGCGAATCATGTACTATAAGGCAACTAACACAAATGTTTAGTTTGCCCGCACCGTTTGTGATATTGTCTGACAACGCACACGCTTTGCAAACAGCAACTGTGTGCATGCTTGCACACATTTCCTCTCTGTGAACTGTTTGGATTATGGTGTATATCGCAAACGTTTGTGTTTTACCAACCATGTGTGCCGTGACAACCTGGAGGGCGTAATTTCGTCGTAATTTAATTCTTGCTATTTCAAATTGTACCAAATTTGAATTTGAATTCGAATGTATGCTACAGCTTTATTCATATCCATCAGGTTCAAACAACCAATGCATTATTCGATTCATAGGTACATATGTTCAAGAATTACATAAGAACCAAATATAGAATGATGAACCACAGTTGTATACTTGTACTATTAAAGACGGTAAAGAAAGAGGCGAAATACATTCTAGTTGCTGAACAAGGTGAAGCGGAATGCCCATATCGTGCCCTCCTCCATGCAGAAGGCACACACGACTCTAGTCCAACCCCTTGTGATGGTCGACTGCCCATCCTTCATGGTCTTCATGAAAACATCTAGATAATCATCGTGTTCTGGTAGAAATACTTTAACCTTTGCATGCCCACCAATCATGTAGTTTGACAGGTAATCTTGAGTAAAATGCTTTGGCAACCACTGCAAAGGAAAAAAAAATCAGAGATTGTCATCTAACACAACTCATTACGGGAAGTAAAAAGAAGGCTGCAGAGTTCTTACTTACCATCCTGCAGTTCGTTGTTGTCTTGGATAAAGTGTAAACAAATACTTTAATTGCCATCTTTGGACCCGTTTTACTAACAATCTTTATCAGCTTCCTCACTTGATGCCGGTTCATTGGTATCTCATTGCCCCATACGTAGAAAGGGTCGAAGCGCGGATCTTTACCAATGACATATGTACCTAAAAGCACCAAGTTAATATTAGAATCTAAACAACAATTGCACAATGATGTAGTACAACACTCTTTTATAATATCTTATAACATCCAATATACTCACATATTAGATGAATTAACATCTTATATTATGGGCCGGAAGGAGTTTAGTGCATTCTTACAAATTATCGGCTAATTAACTGCTGCCGTATCCATGGGTTACAGTTAGTTTGAGCTAGTTCGGGCTCAAATAGCCCTATAGTATATCTAAACATGAGGGCTAGTTTGAGCTAGTTGCATCTATAACCCACCCAAAAAAACTATCCAACCCAAGAGGTGCTAATTGGAGCTAGTTCTCCTAGTGCATTTATTGTCCATCTAACCCTGCCATCCAAACAACTCTTTGGATGGAGTTAGTTCAGGGTTAGTCATAAGCTAGAAACTAACTCTAACCTCTAGCTAAGTTGAGTATCCAAACAGGGTTGTGTTGTTGTTGTTGCTACTGCTCTTCTACGTATATCTAGACATCATCAGAACATTAATGTAACACTCTTCCTTATTGCTATGTAGCCTAGGATTGCATATTTAGACATTAAGTACAGTGCATGTTGCTATGTAGCCTCAGATATATTACATATGTCCCTAGTTACCTAACGATAAATGGGTTTCAGATATATTCAATTAAAAGTCAGATTCACCGATTAGTGCCTTATCAGCCCCCGACCCATATGGTACCAGCTACCGATATCCTGAATAGTGAGCATATATAAGCCATGGGATGAAACTAACCTAGATGGAAAACATCAGTCGTTCCAAAAAATTTCCTGTGTAGGTACATCGAGAAGCATGTTAAGCACAACAGGCTAAGCATCAACCAAAATTATCCATGGCAGACAGAATAATCTCCAAAAGATGGCTTCAGTGTGCAGGTTTAAGCACGCTAGTAAAGAAAAACAAGTGGAAAGGTGTGTTAACTGCGACAGGCCTAACATTTAACAACAAGCAAACATAGTCATTCAAACTGGTATGTGCCGGTCTAAGTACACTGGTTATTGTTAAATAAAAATGGAAAGGTGTGTTAACTACAAGATGCAGCAACCAAATGTAGTCATTCATAGTGGTATTGTTGAAACTGGTAGTGATGAAATTGAACTGCACAGTTCATACTTGCACATATAGAACATCACGTTGTAAATAACCGGAATAAACAAGGCATACTACGAACAACCAAAGATAGATTTGAAACTGGACATATGCTAACTACAAACAACCAAACAATCAAAAAACTTTAAAAGAGGCATATGCTAGCTATAACAGGCTTAACAACAAGCAAATATATGCATTCCTCTCGGTATGTTTAAAACTGGATTGATGAAATGTACTGCACATTAAATAATTGCACATATAGAGCATCACATTGTGAACAACTGAAATAAACAAGGCATACTGCAAACAACCAGATATAGCAATTAAAACTGGACATATTCTCACTACACTACAAAAGGGACTCGACAAAACAAATCATGGGTTTCCCCCTGTGAAGAGGCATGGCAAAACAAATCATGGGTTTCCTCACTTCTCACATATGGGCTCGTTCCTGTGGGAAGAGCACGGACCCTGGATGTGCTCCATGTTGTCGCAGATGGGCTCCTTCCCCTTGGAAGAGCATGGCTGTAGGGTGCCCTCCCTGATGTCGCAGACGGGCGCTTTCCCCTTGGAAGAGCAGATGGGCCCTTTCCCCTTGGAAGAGCCGGAGAGGGTGCCCTCCTCGTGGTCGCCGTCGATGAGGTCTGACTTGGAAGCTGTGGATCCCAAGCCAGTGTCACAGAACGTGTCCTTCAGAAATGACAAAAGGGGCTCGATGGCGATGTAGGATGGCAAATTGTTGACAGCGAGCCAGAGGAGATCAGTGGCGGTCCAGGGATGAGATCGACGGTGGTTGAACCCGAGGGGTTGGGGCTGGGCCACTTAACCTGTGACATAGCCCGCCTCAGGTCGTCGCTGTCGATGACCTTGATGTCGTAGCCGGCGGCCGAGACATGCCCGCATACTCTAGCCTGCTGCTTGAGTGCCTGCTGCCAGTAATGGTCGTCAGCTTCCTCGGCGACGTCGGGCGAAGAGACATCGATACACCTCTTTTGGGCCAATCACTCCTCGAGCTCCATGGGAAGCGTAGCCAGGCTTAGGTTGCGATGCTCTGGAGTGGGGGATGGGGATGGGGATGTGGATCTGTGGGAAAGGGGGCGTTTGGCAGGCGTCATCTAAGAAACTCAGGGCGGCCTGGGTATGGAGATCGGTGGGTAATCTACACGGGCAAACCTGCAGATGTTAACAAGGGAGGCCTTGCACCTGCATTCTGAAGTTTCTGAACTTCTGCCTGTCACCCAACTGACGTCAAACACAGCTCTTGGGCCATGCACTCTGGATCCTGGTCCCTCAGCTTCACACCTGACAGAACTCCCACATGATGGTCTGGGCCTTGCCACTGTCAACATTGAGATACCGTCTAGACCTTTGGTGACCCGTGGCCGTCGCTCCAAAACTGTTGTGGCACCAATTTCAACTGTTGAAGTTCGTCGCAGCACCAGGTCTAACAAATACAATGGTTTCAAAGTCAACATGCCCACTGATAACCGCACTTCCACTTCCAAGGTTAAGCCAAGGATTGTACCTGAGGTGGGTTCCTCTTCCTCCACCAACACCGAGCAGGATCCTGGTGACATCCCTCCCCCAACTCCCATTGCTACAGTGCAAGACATCGGCATCAACAGGTGCGCCATTCCAGCTGCAGAATTAACTAAAGAAGCCCTCTTGGCGGTGCCGACTAGTGTGGTGCCTGGGGATGATGCACCTGCTCCTGACGTTGAAGCTGCTGGAGGCAGTGGTACTCCCACTTCTGCTTAATTTACCTGCGATACTATGTCTCTTTTGCGCTCTTGGAATGTCCTCTCGTAAAATATTCGCGGTCTTAACTCTGAACCTAAGCAGTTAGCGCTTCATAGTGCTATCCTTACTAGTGGTTGCGCGATCGTTTGTTTACAAGAAACCAAAAAAACCTCGTTTGATCTTGCTTTTATCAAATCCTGTTGTCCCCAACAATTTGATCGTTTTTCTTTCGTGGCGCCTCTGGTGGTATTATTACGATTTGGAAGAGCTCGATGTTTACGGGCTCAGTTTTATTCTCAGATCATTTTGCGCTAATCGTCAGTTTTACCAGTACGCAGTCTCAGCAAACTTGGACGCTAGCTAATATTTATGGGCCATGTACTGGGGATGATCGTGTCACATACACAAATTGGCTATATGAGTTAGACATACCACCCTCACAGGATTGGCTTTTTCTGGGTGATTTCAACTATATTCGCGCACCTGATAATCGTAATAAACCTGGCGGTAGTACTCTTGATATGTTCACCTTCAATGATATTATCCGTGCGCAAAACCTTCTTGAGCTTCCAGTCAAAGGCTGAGCTTATACGTGGAGTAATATGCAACTCGATCCTTTACTCGAGTAGTTAGATTGGTTTTTCACGTCCCTGCATTGGACTAATGTCTACCCAAAAACACTTGTTAAGCTGCTCAGTAAGCCTGTCTCCGACCACATACCCTGCGTTGTCTCAATTGAAACCAGCATACCACGCAGTAAGGTTTTCAGGTTCGAGTCGTATTGGCTTTTGCACCCTGGATTCATGGATGTTGCGCGTGCCTCTTGGAACAAACCGGTGCAATTGTCTAATGCAACCACTGTCCTTTGTGCTAAATTCAAAAGGCTCAGACATGCCCTCAAGATTTGGAGCAAAAGCATTTCTCGTTTGACGATCGCCATTGGCAATTGTAACCAAACCTTGGCCCATCTTGATGAACTGGAAGACAAAACATCCCTTACCATCCCTGAAAACAACTTCCGCAACATCCTCAAAAAACATATTCTGAGGCTTTTACATTATCAGAAACTCTACTGGAAGAAGCGTTGCACAATCCGTTGGATTAAATTCGTTGATGAAAACACGAAGTTTTTTCAGGTTGTGGCCACGGAACGCTACCGTAATAACAACATTGCTTGCTTTCTAGATAATGAGGGTAACCAAGTGGAGGATCACACTAGCAAAGAGGCTCTACTCTTTCAGACTTACAAAAATCGCCTGGGTTCTACGTCACCTGCTGAGATGAAATTTGATCTACCTACGCTAATACAATGCTCCAATGATATAGATCACCTAACAGAACCATTCACACATGAAGAGATCGATGTAGTTGTTAAAGAGATGCCTTCTGACCGAGCACCTGGCCCGTACGGGTTTAGTGGAGCATTCCTCAAGGTTTGCTGGCCTTTGATCAAGTCTGACTTTTATGCTCTATGCTCCCAATTCCACGCTGGTGATCTTGACCTAACAAGCATCAGCGATGGCCTTATCACTCTGATCCTGAAGGGTCGATTGCCGGAGTCAGTCAATGACTACAGACCAATAACGTTACTAAATTGTTGCCTCAAGATGATCACCAAACTTTTGACCAATCGACTACAAAAGATCATCTTGAATCTGGTCCACCGCAACCAATACAGTTTTCTCAAAGGCTGGACCATTCAGGATTGCCTGGCTTGGGCCTTCCAATATATCCATCAATGTCATGCATCAAAAAGAAAAATCATCTTGCTCAAATTGGACTTTGCGAAAGCATTTGCCACTATTGGCCATGAACCTATGATCAACATCATGCGTCATATGGGATTCACTGACAAATGGCTCAACTAGATTCATTGTATTTTTTCTACTGGACGATCTTCCGTTCTGCTCAATGGTGTACCGGGCCGCCAATTTCATTGTAAGAGTGGGGTACGCCAGGGTGATCCTCTTTCCCCCTGCGCTTTGTCCTCACAGCTGATCTCCTTCAGGCTGCCATCAACAATGCGTTTAGGCAGGGGAGGATCGAGCTGCCTTTTCCTTACCCTGGTCAATCTGACTATCCGGTCATCCAGTACGCCGACGATACCATCCTGGCCCTCCCTGCCTGCCCACGTTAGGCTGAAATTATGAAGGTGATTCTCTCGGACTATGCACTGTCCATTGGTCTCAAGATCAACTTCAACAAGTCCACTCTTATCCCTATAAATCTTGATGATGCTTCAACCACTGAGCTCGCTAACATCTTTGGCTGTTCGGTTGGCACCATGCCTTTTACGTATCTTGGACTTCCCATGGGTACCTCGAAACCTAGTGTACAAGACCTCATGCCACTTGTATGCAGTGCCGAACGATGCCTCACTGCCACGATCTCCATGATGTCGTATGGGGGAAAGCTTTCCTGGCTTAATGCGACCGTCACCTCCTTGCTTATTTATGCCATGTGCACACTGAAGATACACCGCCAAGTCATTGTGATGTTAGATAAGATCCGTCGCCGCTGCCTTTGGAATAAGAAGACTGAGCAAGGAGAGAAATGCAACTCACTAGCTGCTTGGGACATGGTCTGCAAACCAAAAAAAATGGAGGCTTGGGAGTGATTAATCTGAAACTTCAGAATGAAGCTTTGCTCATGAAGTTCTTGCACAAATCCTATAACAAGAAAGATGTCCCATGGGTGCACCTTCTTTGGGACACCTACTATACAGGCAAAATTCCTCATGCTTTGGACGCGGTGGGCTCGTTCTGGTGGCGTGACGTGCTTAAACTTACACCTCAATACCGCGGGATCTCATGTGTCCAGGTGGTTGATGGGACAACTGCTCTCATATGGAAAGATCTTTGGCTAAACAACACTTTAGAGATGTCGCACCCCCGGGCCTTTTCTTTTGCCTTGCATGAAGACGCATCCGTCAAGGATTTCCTGGAGAGCACATCACTGCATGAACTCTTTCATCTGCCCCTCTCTCCTGAAGCCCTTCTGGAAGTTCGTGATATGCAGTCCCTGACCACTCATCTGCACCCCTCCACGACCTACAGTGACGTCTGGCACTATACTTGGGGGAAAACGGAGTTCAAAGCTGCAGACTACTACAAATTCTGTTTCAGACTTGCCCCAAAGCACCCAACCTTCAGGCTGCTGTGGCGATCCAAAAGCACCATGAAAATCAAAGTCTTCGGATGGTTGCTTCTGCTTGATCGACTGAACACAAGGAACATGCTAAAGCGTCGTCATTACAACATTGGTGAGGTGTGTTGACTGCCTTCTCTGTGGGCAACATATTGAAGAAACGATGGACCACATGATCCTCACCTGCCCGTTCAGTAAAGCTTGCTGGGAGAAGATTGATATTGCCTGGCCTAAGTTTGATTCCAGACTTGATCTGATCACACAAATCAATGAGGCTGGGCGTAGACCTCTCTTCATGGAAATTTTCCTCACGGCAGCTTGGAGTTTGTGGAAGGAACGCAATAACAAACACTTCAGAGGGATCAACCCTAGTACTGCATCCTGGTTGACACGTTTCAAGGGAGATTTTGGTCTCCTCCAATACAGGGTGAAAGAGGCTCAGAAGTCTATTGTAACTACTTTTTGTAACTCACTAGCCTAACTCCCTCCTTGTTCCCTGAGTAGTGACTACTTGTATAGTGCTCCTCCATAACCCCCTCCCCCCCCCGGGTGGGGGGTGATGGTAGGACACCATCTTGTAACAACTCTGTAACACACATGTAACTCTTTACAAAGAAGAAAATATATACAAACAGTAGGAGCCTCTCCTACTGTCTTTCCATAAAAAAACAAGGGCGGCCTTGCGGCGGCGGCGGGGACCTTGCTAGGGTTTCGAGCGAGGGAGGCGGTGTGTGTGTGTGCGCACGCCCGAGGAGGTTTTGGTGTGTGTGTAGGGGGGACGGGGGTTGTTTGAGGAAATGACGCAGGTACTGAAAATTTTACTACGCGGAAGTCAAACGCAGGAGTGAAATGTCGGGGCCATTGAAAATTTTGATGATGGTGCATCGCACATGGTCTGGAGATAACAACCGTGTGTTATGAAACGGAAAAACGCTTGAGCCGGGCAGATATTTTCGAGGGATGTAGATGGGGTTGGGAACAAGAAACATCGCAAATGGTCCGGAGATAACAAACGTGTGTTATGAAATTGAAAAACCCTCGAGGCGGGCACATATTTTCTAGGGATACAGGAGATATTGGGAACAAGAAACATCCCACACAGTCGAAACACAATAACCATGTGTTATCAAACAGAAAAAAGCTGTAGGCGTGTAGATATTTTTGAGAGGGGAAGCCTCGTGGAGCCCAATGTACTATGCGAATGTCTCCATGACAGTGGAGCCCAATGTACTATGCGAATGTCTGCATGACAGGGGCACCGGCATGGCACACGGTTAGTTTGAGTGAAACCGTGTCTGTTGCGTCATCCGACTTGTCTAATGTTCATAAATTTGGCAAAAAATAATGCGGGAGAGGGTCAGAACACGAACACACTTGCATGTGGACCAAATTTATGTATGAAAAGGGTGGTTTGATTTTCAAATACCAAGTGCAACTTCGATGTGGCACCTATCTCGCAAAGCGCACGGTATTGCTTGCCCCCCCTTGTGTCGGTATGAAGGGGATCATAAGCTATGAATGGATGCCCCCTCCCCCCAACCGAGGTTCTCCTAGCAAACTGTGAAGTAGCTAGCATCCCCCCTCCCTCGTGTCGGCACGAAGGGAATCCTAAGCTACGAATGCATGCGCCCCAACCGAGGTTCACCTAGCAAAGTGCAAAGTAGCTAGCAGCCCCTCCTCCCCAACCGAGGTTCACCTAGCAAAGTGCGAAGTAGCTAGAAGTCCCCCTCCCTCATGTCGGCACGAAGGGAATCCTAAGCTATAAATGCATGCCCCCCAACCGAGGTTCACCTACCAAAGTGCGAAGTAGCTAGCAGCCCCCCTCCCTCGTGTCGGCACAAAGGGAATCCTAAGCTATGAATGCATGCCCTCCAACTGAGGTTCACCTACCAAAGTGCGAAGTAGCTAGCAGCCCCCCTCCCTCGTGTCGGCACGAAGGGAATCCTAAGCTATGGATGCATGCCCCCCCAACCGAGGTTCACCTAGCAAAGTGTGAAGTAGCAGCTAGCAGCATGCCCCCTCGTGTCGCCACGAAGGGAATCCTAAGCTATGAATGCATGCCCCCCAACCAAGGTTCACCTAGCAAAGTGCAAAGTAGCAGCCCCCCACACACTTTCAGTCGGCGGGCCAGAGAGGCATCTCTCACCAAGATGGGTCGTAAAACGGACCAAGAATAATCCACCTTGGCCATACAACCTCTCTCTTGTTGTTAGTCAAAGTGATGGTCGTCCATGCGACCCCGGAGATGGGCTAGCTCGCCAATAATTACGCAAGTAGCTAGTCCCCAAAGACAACCACTGCATGCGTGTGGCCCAAACATATGTATGAAGAGGACTGTTTTTGAGTAACAATCGAACAACTTTGATGTGGTGCCGTGATTTCAAACTAGAAATCCCCACACTGAGTGAGGGTTAGGTTGACGATGCATATGTATGTTACACCACACTTCAAGCCAACGACGGGGATTCATGCATGCATGCGTGCATAGTATATGCGCTCAAACTTAATTAGGTCTGAATCTCACCATGACCTATACTACGATAACACGAACCAAATGAAGGATCCGCCATGGTAACCTATCTTGTTGTCAGTCAAGGTGATCATGGATGTCCACTCGGGCCCACGAATATATAGGCTTGTCTCCGATAACCACGCGAGGGAGTGTACCGTTCGAAGGCAACCACTACATGAATATGTATGGAGGTGATGCGTGCAGGCATGTTTGAATACCATTTCACAACATTGATGTGGCGCGTGCTTCAAAAATCATACACTAGCTCCCCACACAGAGCGAAATCGGTTCATGACGTGTCATTGTACTAGCCACTTCGACTTGATGGGAAGGATTAATGCGTACACATGCATGTGTGTGTGCTCAAATTGTATCATGCATGTCATCCCACAGCATGCCCTATATATATACCGTATTACAAGCAAAAAAAATCCCCTCCTAAGTCAAATTAACCTATCTTGTGTTGTCAGGCAAAAAGTAGTGATGGACCAAGCGGGCCCATGGATGGAAAGCATCGATATCACTGATAACCACTTAAGTGGGTGCGAGAGGACAACCACCACCGCTTTGCATGTGGGCCAAACATATATATGTTGAATACCAAAAATGCACAACTTTGATGTGCCACATGCCTCAAAAACCGTAAACCATGCACCCACTGTTGGTGTCAAAACCGGCCGATCTCGGGTAGGGGGTCCCGAACTGTGTGTCTGAGGATCGAAGGTAACAGGAGACGAAGGGGACACAATGTTTACCCAAGTTTGGACCCTCTTGATGGAGGTAATACACTACTTCCTGCTTGATTGACTTTGATGAGTATAGGGGTTATAAGAGTTGATCTACCTCGAGATCGTAATGGCTAAACCCTAGATGTCTAGCCTATATGATTATGATAGCCTCTATGGACTAAACCCTCCGGTTTATATAGATACCGAAGGGGCCTAAGGGTTGTACAGAGTCGGTTTACAGAGAAAGGAAACTACACATCCGGACGCCAAGCTTGCTATCCATGCAAAGGAGAGTCCCATCCGGACACGGAGGAAGGCCTTCTTTCTTGTATCTTCACGGCCCATCAGTCCGGCCCATGTCACATAGCCCGGACGCCCGGGGACCCCAGAATCCAGGACTCCCTCAGTAGCCCTTGAACCAGGCTTCAATGATGATGTGTCCGGTGTGCAGATAGTCTTTGGCATTGCAAGGCGGGTTCCTCCTCCGAATACACCAAAGCAGTCTTCCGAACAAAAGAACTGAATCCGTCTCTGTATAATAGTTACAACCCCCAACCACGTACTTAAACAAAATAAGTCATGTCCACTGACAGCTTTTTCGACGAGATGTTACGTCTGGTCTTATTATTATTTTGAACCGTTTTTTGGTCTCCCACTTCGTGTTTCGAGGCGCGGCCTCCATTGACACGTCTTGTCAAAGCAGAGATCATGTCCCCTTATTGCGGGATTCTCATCAATACGGGTTTGGGTAATCCAACCGTGCCGTTCGGACGACCCCTAGGAATAGGCGAGTTTCAAGGCTTGTGAGGGGGCGCTTGATATTCACTGCCCTTATAAGAGGATAAGGACCCATCTTTTTACCCCACGCCTTCTTCTTCCTCAGCCCTTCCATCCTTGAGCTCCAGCGCCCAAGCTTTGATCTTTTCCGTCGCCACCAAACACTCCAGCCATGTCCGGATCCGGCTCGCAAGGCAAGTGGATGGCTTCCTCCGTCACGGAGAGGAACATCAAGGAACTCCAGGAAGCAGGCTACTTGGCCGCGAACATCGTGCATCAGCTCCCTGCCAAAAAGCAGATCATCCCTACTCTAGAGCCCAATGAGAGGGTAGTGTTCATCCCACACTTTCCCCGCGGACTAGGGTTTCCCCTCCACCCTTTCGTCCGTGGCCTCATGTTCTATTATGGGCTAGATTTCCACGATCTAGCCCCAAATTCCTTTCTCCCCATTTCGGCGTTCCTCGTCGTGTGCGAGGCGCTCCTCCGCATCCCCCCACTTCGGCCTATGGCTTAAGGTCTTCAATGTGAAGTCGAAGGTGGTTGACGGGCAGCACGCAGACTGCGAAGCCGCCATGGTGAGCAAACTTCCCAACGTCACCTGGCCAAAAGGGGCCTTCGTGGAGACTATCAAGATATGGCAGCAGGAGTGGTTCTACATCACCGAACCCCGCGGCGCCAACTAGGCGGCCGCTCCTGAGTTTAGATCCGGACCCCCAATGCGGCTTGCATCACGGATTAACAAGGGCATGGATTGGGCGTCATCCAATGAGGTGATGACGCTGCAGAAGCGCATCAAAAATATGATGGAAGAACACCGGCCTTGCTGATGTGATCCAGGTGATGCTTTTTCGTCGGATTCTCCCCTGCCAGAGCCATCCTCTCCACATGTGGGAGTTCAATTCGGCTGGCCCTCGGACCCTGCAGCGATTCTTCGGCACGATGCATGAAGAGATCTAAAAGCTGCTTTTCAAGGCCCAGAAGTCGTGGCCGGAGACGACCGAAGACATCGGCCTCGACTGTGCTCATCCAGCCACTCTAGTAAGTTTTGTGATTTCCAAACATAATTTAAACTTGCAAATCCAAGGGGTATGCTATGCTTTCCATTCTTCCCTCAGGGCTGGACAAAGAAGGCGAAGCGGATCTGATGTCCGGCTCCTCTACCCGAAGACCCAGCCATTCCTCTACTAACGAGGATGCTGGTCCCGGCATCGTACCAGGCGCCGGAGAAGAAGGCCAAGCAGAAGGGCAAGGAGGCCAAAAGTGGCCTTTGCCGTAAAGGTGCTTCAGACGCTGCGTCCAGAGATACCAAAGCTCTCTCCTCCCATTAGGGAGATGAAGACGAAGAGGAAGAGGAGGGGAGCAATTCTCCCCTTAAGGGGGGGCGAAGAAAAGGGCGGCTTCTGTGGACCAAGAGGCGGAGGCCTCCAAGAAAGGGAAGGTCTCCCTTTATGATGATTCGGATTAGGATGCCGAAGCCATCCTCGAGTGGTGCCACAGGTCGAAGCCCCTGGCCACATCGTAAGTGCCCAAAAACACTGTATACATATCCGGCTTTCATGATTGCAGTCTTAACACCTTTAAGTTTCATGCTGTAGTCCGGCACGAGATCTCCCCTAACAATCATCGTCTTCGGGGAACTCTCTGGCGCCGGAGATGGTGGAGAGCGAGATGCCTCCGCAAGCTTCTCCGCCACATGCCGTGGATGACACTGAGGTGTTATCCCAAAGGACTTCTCCGGGCCAGGAAGAAGTGCGGAAGGCCACCAAGACGGCGTCAGAGGGTAATGCCTCGGCTGCCAAGAACATGGGGGGTACAACCCCCATGGAGACTGACGATGGGGGGCCGGACCAGTCTGGCCCCAGCCGAATACCATTCTGGAGACCAATACGGCTCCGGGATCGAGCAAGCAACCCCCTTTGAAGGAGGGGGGAGTGCCGACTCCACCGGCGACCTCCATCAATCCGAAGGCGCCGGACATTTTGATGGAAGCACTTCGACGTGCTTCCATTGTGGAGGAGCACCATACCCTGATGGGTACGGTGGTTGAGAAGGTTCAGTCCGCCAAAAGCGGACTGAACGAAGCCTTCACCAGCCTATTAATAGGCTTCGAGTTATGTGATGTAGTATTCGTAGCTGCTTTGTATATATGAAAAATATGCTTGTGTATAGATAGTAGCCCCTGAGACTCTGTGCTGCTTTTCCAAAGAAGGGCCGAACAGAGGATTAAATAGTTATTCGCAGGAGATAATATACGTGTCTATGTTGATAAACAGGCTTCACTGTTAGCGGCAACCACCCAGGCCACCGAAGTGTCCAAACTTAAGCAGAAGTTGGAGCGGGCCGATGAAGAACTCGTCCGCACCAACAAGCGATTTAAGGAATCACAAGGTATGGTTGGAAAAAGTTATTGACACACTTAAAGGAATATGTCAATACGGAGTCTAATCTCCTGTGTTGTTGATCATATTTGCAGATAGGGCGACCGAGGTCGAGGACCTGAAGAGCGCCCATGCCCAAGCCAAGGAGCAGGCGTGGGTGAGCCAAGCGGCCGCTGACAAAGCGGCTGCGGATTTAGAGGCCGAGCAGGTCACCCGCCATAAGTATGAGGAGCAGGTGACCGAAGTGTGGAGCAGGCACTCCAGGGTGCCGCCAACAAGTGCGAGGCCTTGGGGGAGAGTAATAAGACCCAGGCGGCCGAACTCACCAAGGCTCCTCAAGAGGCAAAGGAGGCGCGGACCGAGTCTCGGGCGGCCTGCGAGGAGGTCAAGCAAGCCGGACAGATAGCGGCTGGTAAGCCTTTTCTTTTACAGAGTATATTTGGCGGTCGAATATATGCTTTGCTAAATCGACTATGGAGTGCTCCAGACGCCCTTGCGGATCTCCCAAGGAGTGATGCCGACGCCGCACTGTATTTTTGGGCCCAAGAAGGGAACGCGGCAGAGAAGCTCTTCTGGTCGCAGTACCTGGCGCCGGAGCGGCCAGCGCTGCTAAACAATCAGATGATGCAGCTGGCGGAGCTGCATAGGATGTCAAGTTTGGCCATGAAGGATATCATAGTCCGGCTATGGCCAGCCGGACCCATTCCTAGCAGCTACTTCGACCTGGTCAAGCGGCTCGGCGACGCCTTGCCCCGAGTTGAAGCTGTGAAGTGCTCGGCGTGCATAGAGGGCGCGTGGATGGCCTTTGCCCGTGTCAAGATGCACTGGGCGAAGATGAAGGCCGCCGTCGTGGCAGTTGAGGGTCCGCGCGAAGGCAAGGACTACCGCAAGCTAGAGAGATACTTCGAGGACGTCCTGGAGGGTGCCTGTTTGATAGAGGGTCAATGCTCGAAGGATATTATGTTTGAATGAATGTATCCAGGCTACCCAGACTATGTGTTATGAAACAAGTCCTTTGTGATGTACTTGTGCTTTAATCTTAAATATTTTCCTCCTATGCGGCCGTATTTATATCTGAAAGTTTGCCAGTCATCGGCTTCAGCCCCCACGTAGATACTACGGGGGTATTCGGAATAGCACTCGTCCACTCTTGACACAACGTCTTGGTCCATAAAGGAGGTGATCGTGCGGAGAACTAGGCAATCGGATTATGCGGCTTTATCACTCTTACTTAGCCATAGGAGTTTGACAATGGGATTGTAGGCTTAGCCCCTCGTGTTTGTTCGATTATCCGAGCTTGGGTGCTTTAGATGCCTGACCGGGTGGAGGCCAGTCCTTCATATAATACAGAAAAATCGCGAAAGATTTAATGAGTCACCGAACAGCTAACCCACTCTCGCCATATCATGACAGTCAGTTTTCGGCTTTCTCTACTGAGGTATTTGACCGGACGAGCCAGAAAGACAATCGCAGTAGTTCTCCCTTTACTACCTTAGCTGAATGAACGAAACGTAAGGTGGTAACCACAGGAGCCAGGCAACCCAACTATGGACCAAAGACATGATTCAGAGCCGATGCATGTAATGCGGTATTCGGGATGCCGAAGTGTACTATAAGAGTGTTCCGACTTTTTGTTTTTCAATATATGTGGCCGAATAAAGCCCCTGGCAATTAATGCCAATGTGTATATGTCAATCAGTCGTGAAGACGGAATACAGATTATGGAGTAGGCCAATACCAAATAAGGTAGGACAAAACTGTTTCCGCTATATTCTGATTGATACGTTAAACGTGCTCTTTACAGAGAATGCCATGATTATCAAGGCTATTTTACATGCCAAGAATTTGAGAACAAGGGAAAGCTGTATACAGGTCCTAAAAAGGAAAAGGTGATCTTGAAGATCCTTTGGACACTCCGTCGCACGTCTGCGCCGCTTTTCGCCTTGGTGTATGATCCTTTGAGAGGACCAATCGATCGAGTATACATAAGGGGCCTGGAAAAGGGCCCTTGGTACCATCGAAAAGTGATGTGGGTTGCAAAGAACCTGAAAAAATAAAAAAGGAAGAATATGAGGGCCTGGATAGGGTCGAGCCGTATTGTGGACCATGTTTCTAGTATGCCTCCGTCTTTGCCCATGGTATCTTTAGTGCATAATTATGTACGTGCGGTACGTATGCCGCAATCAGGTTGGGGTTTTGACAGAGGCTGAATTGCTAATCTAGCTCTGGATGAGCCGGACTGTCATTCTACAGGGTAGACCGGACTCGTTTGACAATGTCCGGGGGCTTGACTGCCGATGTAGTATTCGGATTGATAAGGCCACCCTGTGCTTCAGCTGTGAGGGGCGCAGTATACTCCTCAGTACAGAGGGAGCGATCCATGTTTCCATTGACTGTTATGACACCGCGTGGTCTGGGCATCTTGAGCTTTAGATAAGCGTAGTGCGGGACCGCATTGAAACGGGCAAACATGGTTCGTCCAAGCAGTGCATGATAGCCACTGCGGAAAGGGACGATGTCGAAGATCAAGTCTTCGCTTCGGAAATTATCCAATGAGCCGAAGACTACCTCCAGCGTTATGGACCCTATGAAGCAGGCTTCTACGACGGGTATTACTCCTTTAAAGGTAGTTTTAGTGGGCTTGACTCTTGATGGATCAATGCCCATTTTACGGACAGTGTCCTGATAAAGCAGGTTGAGACTGGTGCCATTGTCCATGAGGACTCGTGTGAGGTGGAATCCGTCGATGATTGGGTCAAGGACCAATGCTGCTGAACCTCCATGGCGGATACTGGTCGGGTGGTCTCTGTGATCAAAATTGATCGGACAGGCTGACCATGGGTTGAATTTTGGGTCGACTGGCTCTATGGTGTAGACGTCCCTTAGTGCGCACTTGCGCTCCTGCTTGGGGATGTGAGTGACATAGATCATATTCACTGTTTTTACCTCGGGGGGGAATTTCATTTGCCCCCCTGCGTTTGATGGGCGAGGCTCGTCATCATCCTCGCTAGGCAGCCCTTTCCCCTTGTGTTCGGTGTTTAGCCTTCCGGCCTGTTTAAAGACCCAACAATTTCTGTTGGTATGATTGGCAGGCTTGTCAGGGGTGTCGTGGATCTGGCAGGGCCAATCTAGTATTCGGTCCAAACTAGATGGACCATCTTTGTTTCCTTTGAATGGCTTCTTCCGCTGACCGGGTTTAGAGCCACTAAATCCGACGTTGACCGCCGTGTCTTCGGTATCTTCATTGTTATTTCGACGCTTGTGTTTATTGCGTCGTGGCCTGCCGTTGCTGCTTCGTAGGTGCCGGGGTCACTGGTGTTGTTGCTTCTACGACCTAGCCAGCTATCTTCTCCCGCACAAAAGTGGGTCATAAGTGCGGTGAGAGCTGCCATGGACTTTGGTTTTTCTTGGCCGAGGTGTCGGGCGAGCCACTCTTCCCGGACGCTGTGTTTAAAGGCTACGAGGGCTTCGGTGTCCGGACAGTCCAAAATTTGGTTATTTTTAATTAAGAACCTGGTCTAGAGCTTCCGGGCTGACTCTCCGGGTTGCTGGACTATGTGACTAAGGTCATCGGCGTATGGAGGCCGAACATAGGTACTGTCGTGGAATTGTCACGGCAGATGTCCTAGCAGAAGGACTTAGTCGTGGAGCCATCGCAACTAGGTTAGCTTAAAGGGGTTAATCGGGACAAAGGACACAGAGGGGTTATACTGGTTCGGCCCCTCACGATGGAGGTAACAAGGCCTACTCCAGTTGGGATTGTATTGATTGGGTCTCGATTACCAGGGAGCGAATACGCTTGACCTAGTTCTCGATCTCTTGTTTCTTGCCCTAAACCGTCGTCGGGTCGTCCCTTTATATACACAGGTTGACGCCCGGTGGCTCATGGAGTCCTGGCCGGCTCATACACAATGTGTCCGGCTCGGTGACGTAACTACGCTTGCCTTACAACACAAGTCATACATACATGGCAGTTCATCCTCCTGGGCCTTAAGCCGCCTCTGGGTCTTGGGCTGTCAACGGGCTGGTATGATCTGCCATCTTCATTGATGAGTCGCTAGTGGTATGACCCGGCCTCTCCTGGGTGGTTCATACCCAATAGTCATATCCCCAACATTAGGCCCCAGGTTGACTTGAACTCGTTCATGTCGATCTTCAATACCAGTCTTGTCAGAATTTTGCACCACTTGTTTGAGAAATCTTGCTATAACCTGCCATGATGTCAGCTCATAGAATCTTCTTAAACCGTTGTGACATCACTTCACATTAATTTTGTACGCGGTTCAAAACGTCTTAATTGATCCTTATCTTAATAACCATCCGGAAAATCGAGGCATCCATATAACCACATGATGGTTTCGGTCTCCTCCATTCCCGTGCATGCCTTGTATCCGCCCCCTTATAAATAGGGACAGAGGTCTTTATCATTTTTACCCCTTCCTTCGTGTTCCTCTTGTTGGGGAACGTAGCAGAAATTCAAAATTTTCTACGCATCACCAAGATCAATCTATGGAGTTTACTAGCAACGAGAGGGAAGGAGTGCATCTACATACCCTTGTAGATCGCGAGCGGAAGCGTTCAAGAGAACGGGGTTGATGGAGTCGTACTCGTCGTGATCCAAATCACCGATGATCCTAGCGCCGAACGGACGGCACCTCCGCGTTCAACACACATACGGAGCAGCGACGTCTCCTCCTTCTTGATCCAGCAAGGGGGGAGGAGAGGTTGATGGAGATCCAGCAACACGACGGCGTGGTGGTGGAAGTAGCGGGATCCCGGCAGGGCTTCGCCAAGCGCAAGCGGGGAGGAGGGAGATGTGTCACGGGAGGAGAGGGAGGCGCCAGGGCTTAGATATTGCTGCCCTCCCTTTCCCCCACTATATATAGGGCCAAGGGAGAGGGGGGGGGGGCGCAGCCTTGGCCCTTCCTCCAAGGAAGGGTGCGGCCAGGGAGGAGTCCTTCCCCCCCAAGGCACCTCGTAGGTGCCTTCCCCCTTTAGGACTCTCCCTTTTCCTTATCTCTTGGCGCATGGGCCTCTTGGGGCTGGTGCCCTTGGCCCATATAGGCCAAGGCGCACCCCCTACAGCCCATGTGGCCCCCCGGGGCTGGTGGACCCCCTTGGTGGACCCCCGGACCCCTTTCGGCACTCCCGGTACAATACCGATAAAGTGTGAAACTTTTCCGGCGACCAAAATAAGACTTCCCATATATAAATCTTTACCTCCGGACCATTCCAGAACTCCTCGTGACGTCCTGGATCTCATCCGGGACTCCGAACAAATTTCGGGTTACCGCATACTAATATCTCTACAACCCTAGCGTCACCGAACCTTAAGTGTGTAGACCCTACGGGTTCGGGAGACACGCAGACATGACCGAGACGACTCTCCGGTCAATAACCAACAGCGGGATCTGGATACCCATGTTGGCTCCCACATGCTCCTCGATGATCTCATCGGATGAACCACGATATCGAGGATTCAATCAATCCCGTATACAATTCCCTTTGTCTATCGGTATGTTACTTGCCCGAGATTCGATCGTCGGTATCCCTATACCTTGTTCAATCTCGTTACCGGCAAGTCTCTTTACTCGTTCCGTAACTCACATCATCCCGTGATCAACTCCTTGGTCACATTGTGCACATTATGATGATGTCCTACCGAGTGGGCCCAGAGATACCTCTCCGTTTACACGGAGTGACAAATCCCAGTCTCGATTCGTGCCAACCCAACAGACACTTTTGGAGATACCTGTAGTGCACCTTTATGGCCACCCAGTTACGTTGTGAGGTTTGGTACACCCAAAGCATTCCTACGGTATCCGGGAGTTGCACAATCTCATGGTCTAAGGAACTGATACTTGACATTAGAAAAGCTCTGAGCAAACGAACTACATGATCTTGTGCTAGGCTTAGGATTGGGTCTTGTCCATCACATCATTCTCCTAATGATGTGATCCCGTTATCAACGACATCCATTGTCCATGGTTAGGAAACCGTAACCATCTATTGATCAACGAGCTAGTCAACTAGAGGCTTACTAGGGACATGGTGTTGTCTATGTATCCACACATGTATCTGAGTTTCCTATCAATACAATTCTAGCATGGATAATAAACGATTATCATGAACAAGGAAATATAATAATAACCAATTTATTATTGCCTCTAGGGCATATTTCCAACAGTCTCCCACTTGCACTAGAGTCAATAATCTAGTTCACATCACCATGTGATTAACACTCACAGGTCACATCACCATGTGACCAACATCCAAAGAGTTTACTAGAGTCAACAATCTAGTTCACATCACTATGTGATTAACACTCAGTGAGTTCTGGTTTGATCATGTTATGCTTGTGAGAGAGGTTATTAGTCAACGGGTCTGAACCTTTCAGATCCGTGTGTGCTTTACGAATATCTATGTCATCTTGTGGATGCTACCATGCACTACTTGGAGCCATTTCAAATAACTGCTCTACTATACGAATCCGGTTTACTACTCAGAGTCATCCGGATTAGTGTCAAAGTTCGCATCGACGTAACCCTTTACGACGAACTCCTTTTCACCTCCATAATCGAGAAAATTCCTTAGTCCACTAGATACTAAGGATAAGTTCGACCGCTGTCATGTGATCCATTCCCGGATCACTATTGTACCCCTTGACCAACTCATGGCAAGGCACACTTCATGTGCGGTACACAGCATGGCATACTGTAGAGCCTACGTCTGAAGCATAGGGGACGACCTTCGTCCTTTCTCTCTCTTCTGCTGTGGTCAGGTCTTGAGTCTTACTCAATACTCACACCTTGTAACACAGCCAAGAACTCCTTCTTTGCTGATTTATTTTGAACTCTTTCAAAATCATGTCAAGGTGTGCGTTCTTTGAAAGTATCATCAGGTGTCTTGATCTATCTCTATAGATCTTGATGCCCAATATGTAAGCAGCTTTATCTAGGTCTTCCTTTGAAAAACTCCTTTCAAACAACCCTTTATGCTTTCCAGAAATATTACATCATTTCGGATCAACAATATGTCATTCACATATACTTATCAAAAATGTTGTAGCGCTCCCACTCACTTTATTGTAAATACAAGTTTCTAACAAACTTTGTATAAACCCAAAAACTTTGATCACTCCATCAAAGCGTATATTCTGACTCCGAGATGCTTGCTCTAGTCCTTGTAAGGATCGCTGGAGCTAGCATACCTTTTTAGCATCCTTAGGATCGACAAAACCTTTCTGATTGTATCACATACAACCTTTCCTTACGAAAACTGGTAAGGAAACTTGTTTTGACATCCATCTGCCAGATTTCATAAATGCAGCTAATGCTAACATGATTCCGACGGACTTAAGCATCGCTACGGATGAGAAAATCTCATCGTAGTCAACTCCTTGAACTTGTGAAAATACTCTTTGCCACAAGTCGAGCTTCATAGACGGTAACATTACCGTCCACGTCTGTCTTCTTCTTAAAGATCCCTTTATCTCGGATTTCATGGCTTTTAACCATTTGTCGGAATATGGGCCCACCATCGCTTCTCCATAGCTCGTAGGTTCAGTATTGTCCAACAACATGATATCTCAGATAGGATCACGTACCACTCTGAAGTAGCACGCATCCTCGTCGTCCTACGAGGTTTGGTAGTGACTTGATCCGAAGTTTCATGATCACTATCATAAGCTTCCACTTCAATTGGTGTAGGTGCCACAGGAACAACTTCCTGTGCCCTGCTACACACTAGTTCAAGTGACGGTTCAATAACCTTATCAAGTCTCCACCATCCTCCCACTCAATTCTTTCGAGAGAAACTTTTCCTCGAGAAAGGACCCATTTCTAGAAGCAATTACTTTTGCTTCCACATCTGAAATAGGAGGTATACCCAACTGTTTTGGGTTTTCTATGAAGATGCATTTATCCGCTTTGGGTTCGAGCTTATCAGCCTGAAACTTTTTCACATAAGCATCGCAGCCCCAAACTTTTAAGAAACGACAACTCAGGTTTCTCTAAACGGTGTCGTCTCAACGGAATTGCGTGGTGCCCTATTTAAAGTGAATGCGGTTGTCTCTAATGGCTAACCCATAAACGATAGTGGTAATTCGATAAGAGACATCATGGCATGCACCATATCCAATAGGGTGCAGTTATGATGTTCGGACACACCATCACACTATGGTGTTCCAGGCGGTATTAATTGTGAAACACTTTCCACAATGTCTTAATCGTGTGACAAACTCGTAACTCAGATACTCATCTCTATGATCATATCACAGACATTTTATCCTCTTGTCACGACGATCTTCAACTTCACTCTGAAATTACTTGAACCTTTCAATAATTCAGACTTGTGTTTCATCAAGTAAATACACTCAGCATCTACTCAAACCATCTGTGAAGTAAGAACATAACGATATCCACTGCATGCCTCAGCACTCATTGGAATGCATACATCAAAATGTATTACTTCCAATAAGTTGCTCTCTTGTTCCATCTTACTGAAAACGAGGCCTTACAGTCATCTTGCCCATGTGGTATGATTTGCATGTCTCAAGTGATTCAAAATCAAGTGAGTCCAAACGATCCATCTGCATGGAGTTTCTTCATGCATATATACCAATAGACATGGTTTGCATGTCTCAATCTTTTCAAAAACGAGTGAGTCCAAAGATCCATCTACATGGAGCTTCTTCATGCGTTTTATCCCAATATGACTCAAATAGCAGTGCCACAAGTATGTGGTACTATCATTACTTTTGGCATGAACATGTGTATCACTACGATCGAGATTCATTTTAGGTGCAAGACCATTGAAGATATTATTCAAATAAACAGAGTAACCATTATTCTCCTTAAATGAATAACCGTATTGTGATAAACATAATCCAATCATGTTTATGCTCAACGCAAATACCAAATAACAATTATTTAGGTTTAACACCAATCTCGATGGTAGAGGGAGCATGCGATGCTTGATCACATCAACCTTGGAAACACTTCCAACACATATCGTCTTCTCACCTTTAGCTAGTCTCCATTTATTCCGCAGCTTTTATTTCGAGTTACTAACGCTTAGCAACCGAACCGGTATCTAATACCCTGGTGCTGCTAGGAGTACTAGTAAAGTACACATCCATATAATGTATATCCAATATACTTCTGTCGACCTTGCATGCCTTCTCATCTACCAAGTATCTAGGGTAGTCCTGCTTCAGTGACCGTTCCCCTCATTACAGAAGCACTTAGTCTCGGGTTTGGGTTCAACCTTGGGATTCTTCATTAGAGCAGCAAATGATTTGCTGTTTCATGAAGTGTCCCTTTTTCCCTTGCCCTTCTAGAAACTAGTGGTTTTACTAACCATCAACAACTGATGCTCCTTCTTGATTTCTACTTTCGCGGTGTCAAACATCGCGAGTTGCTCAAGGATCATCATGTCTATCCCTGATATGTTATAGTTCATCACGAAGCTCTAATAGCTTGGTGGCAGTGACTATGGAGAACCATCACTATCTCATCTGGGAGATAAACTCCCACTCGATTCAAGCGATTGTGGTACTCAGACAATCTGAGCACATGCTCAACGATTGAGCTTTTCTCCCTTAGTTTGCAGGCTTAAGAAACTTGTCAGAGGTTTCATACCTCTTGACGTGGGCACTAGTCTGAAATCCCAATTTCAGTCTACGAAACATCTCATATGTTCTGTGACGTTTCAAAACGTCTTTGGTACACAATTCTAAACCGTTAGCATTACGCACTGAACTATCACGTAGTTATCAAAACGTGTATGTCAGATGTTCCGCAACATCTACAGACCACGATGAGGTTTAGCACACCGAGCGGTGCATTAAGGACATAAGCCTTCTGTGCAGCAATGAGGACAATCCTTAGTTTACGGACCCAGTCCGCATAATTGCTACTACCAACTTTCAACTAAATTTTCTCTAGGAACATATCTTAAATAGTAGAACTAAAGCGTATGACATAATTTGCAAAGACCTTTTGACTATGTTCATGATAATGAAGTTCATCTAATTATTTAATGAACTCCCACTCAGATAGACATCCCTCTAGTCATCTAAGTGATACATGACCCGAGTCAAACTAGGCCGTGTCCGATCATCACGTGAGACAGACTAGTCATCATCGGTGAACATCTCCATGATGATCGTATCTACTATACGACTCATGTTCGACCTTTCGGTCTCTTGTGTTCCGAGGCCATGTCTGTACATGCTAGGCTCATCAAGTCAACCTAAGTGTTTCGCATGTGTTCCGAGGCCATGTCTGTACATGCTAGGCTCGTCAACACCCGTTGTATTCGAACGTTAGAATCTATCACACCCGATCATCACGTGGTGCTTTGAAACAACGAACCTTTGCAACGGTGCACAGTTAGGCGGAACACGTCTCTTGAAATTTTAGTGAGAGATCATCTTACTTACTACCGTCGTTCTAAGCAAATAAGATGCATAACATGATAAACATCACATGCAATCAAATAGTGACATGATATGGCAAATATCATTTTGCTCCTTTGATCTCCATCTTCGGGGCACCATGATCATCTTTGTCACCGGCATAACACCATGATCTCCATCATTGTGTCTTCATGAAGTCGTCACGCCGACAATTACTTCTACTTCTATGGCTAACGCGCTTAGCAATAAAGTAAAGTAATTTACATGGCGTTATTCAATGACACGCAGGTCATACAAAAATAAAGACAACTCCTATGGCTCCTGCCGGTTGTCATACTCATCGACATGCAAGTCATGATTCCTATTACAAGAATATGATCAATCTCATACATCACATATATCATTCATCACATCTTCTGGCCATATCACATCACATAGCACATGCTGCAAAAACAAGTTAGACGTCCTCTAATTGTTGTTGCAAGTTTTACGTGGCTGCTATGGGATTCTAGCAAGAACGTTTCTTACCTACGCAAAAGCCACAACGTGATATGCCAATTTCTATTTACCCTTCATAAGGATCCTTTTCATCGAATCCGATCCGACTAAAGTGGGAGAGACAGACACCTGCTAGCCACCTTATGCAACTAGTGCATGTCAGTCGGTGGAACCTGTCTCACGTAAGTGTACGTGTAAGGTCGGTCCGAGCCGCTTCATCCCACAATGCCGCCGAAACAAGATAAGACTAGTAGCGGCAAGAAGAATTGGCAACATCGATGCCCACAACTACTTTGTGTTCTACTCGTGCATAGAAACTACGCATAGACCTAGCTCTGATACCACTGTTGGGGAACGTAGCAGAAATTAAAAAATTTCTACGCATCACCAAGATCAATCTATGGAGTTTACTAGCAACGAGAGGGAAGGAGTGCATCTACATACCCTTGTAGATCGCGAGCGGAAGCGTTCAAGAGAACGGGGTTGATGGAGTCGTACTCGTCGTGATCCAAATCACCGATGATCCTAGCGCCGAACGGACGGCACCTCCGCGTTCAACACACATACGGAGCAGCGACGTCTCCTCCTTCTTGATCCAGCAAGGGGGGAGGAGAGGTTGATGGAGATCCAGCAGCACGACGGCGTGGTGGTGGAAGTAGCGGGATCCCGGCAGGGCTTCGCCAAGCGCAAGCGGGGAGGAGGGAGATGTGTCACGGGAGGAGAGGGAGGCGCCAGGGCTTAGATATTGCTGCCCTCCCTTCCCCCACTATATATAGGGCCAAGGGAGAGGGGGGGGCGCAGCCTTGGCCCTTCCTCCAAGGAAGGGTGCGGCCAGGGAGGAGTCCTTCCCCCCAAGGCACCTCGGAGGTGCCTTTCCCCTTTAGGACTCTCCCTTTTCCTTATCTCTTGGCGCATGGGCCTCTTGGGGCTGGTGCCCTTGGCCCATATAGGCCAAGGTGCACCCCCTACAGCCCATGTGGCCCCCCGGGGCTGGTGGACCCCCGGACCCCTTTCGGCACTCCCGGTACAATACCGATAAAGTGCGAAACTTTTCCGGCGACCAAAATAAGACTTCCCATATATAAATCTTTACCTCCGGACCATTCCAGAACTCCTCGTGACGTCCGGGATCTCATCCGGGACTCCGAACAAATTTCGGGTTACCGCATACTAATATCTCTACAACCCTAGCGTCACCGAACCTTAAGTGTGTAGACCCTACGGGTTCGGGAGACACGCAGACATGACCGAGACGACTCTCCGGTCAATAACCAACAGCGGGATCTGGATACCCATGTTGGCTCCCACATGCTCCTCGATGATCTCATCGGATGAACCACGATATCGAGGATTCAATCAATCCCGTATACAATTCCCTTTGTCTATCGGTATGTTACTTGCCCGAGATTCGATCGTCGGTATCCCTATACCTTGTTCAATCTCGTTACCGGCAAGTCTCTTTACTCGTTCCGTAACTCACATCATCCCGTGATCAACTCCTTGGTCACATTGTGCACATTATGATGATGTCCTACCGAGTGGGCCCAGAGATACCTCTCCGTTTACACGGAGTGACAAATCCCAGTCTCGATTCGTGCCAACCCAACAGACACCTTTGGAGATACCTGTAGTGCACCTTTATGGCCACCCAGTTACGTTGTGACGTTTGGTACACCCAAAGCATTCCTACGGTATCCGGGAGTTGCACAATCTCATGGTCTAAGGAACTGATACTTGACATTAGAAAAGCTCTGAGCAAACGAACTACACGATCTTGTGCTAGGCTTAGGATTGGGTCTTGTCCATCACATCATTCTCCTAATGATGTGATCCCGTTATCAACGACATCCAATGTCCATGGTCAGGAAACCGTAACCATCTATTGATCAACGAGCTAGTCAACTAGAGGCTTACTAGGGACATGGTGTTGTCTATGTATCCACACATGTATCTGAGTTTCCTATCAATACAATTCTAGCATGGATAATAAATGATAATCATGAACAAGGAAATATAATAATAACCAATTTATTATTGCCTCTAGGGCATATTTCCAACACCTCTCGCGTCTCCTCTACCGCTCGAGCTCCGCCGCCGCGACCTTCGACCTCTGCACCGACCCAGGCCGCTGCATCGACCTGATTGGATTGGAAACTCGGCGCGCCACCGCTGCTCCTCATCTTCTATAAGTGCACCTTTCTTTCTATCTCAGATCTGCATTTAGGGTTTGAGTAGTTCCTCGGTGTTCTTGATGTTCTTCGCCGTTTCCTTCAACTTCAGTGGCTTTTAATCTGGATAGGCTACGAACCTTGCGCAGAAGTAGTTTTAGCATTCATTTTATCATTGGAGTAACATCTCCCCGTAGAAGATCTCATTGAAACATCCACACTTTCCACTGCCACCACCTTAGGTTTAGAATTTTACTGCCTTTTCAGAACTGTGGTAGATCCAAAATTATTGCTCCATCTTACAAAATCTGTTTGTCAATCACTTAGCCAAATCTGAAGTACCATACCTGCCATGGAGGCTTATACCGCAAACTGTGATCCATCATAAGACACTAAATCTTGTTAAACCGCCACCATATGCTTTATAACTTGCCTGACCCGGCAATATATCTCCGGTTTAACCATGCTTGCTCATAATTTTAATTCTGCAACATATATCTTGACTGTTAGACTCTGTCCGGCTTAACAGCCAAATCCTTAATCTGGTAGGTACCATTAGTCCCCTTTTAAGCCGCCAACACTTCAAAGCTCATCCCCGGCTTAATCTGTTAACTGTTCATAGTATTTTACCCTTAAATCCATAGTCCAGCTTAATAGCATGATCTTAATCTTTTAATGTTTCCTTTTCTTAGGACTTTGTTTTCGAAGATGGTCAAGACCGTCACCGCCTGCAACTAGGTCGTTGTCCGGGTCACCGAGGAAGACTTGAAAGAATATGTCCAGACCGGCGTGTTAGCCAAAAAATAAGCCATCCACTGGAGGGTTCCGGGTAATGAAACTCGCCCTGAGCCCAAAGATGGTGAAGTGGTGGTTTTTATGGATCATATGGACCGGAGGTTTAGCCCTCCCAGCTCAAGATTCTTCCGTGATGTGGTGCATTTCTTCAAGCTCCATCCACAAGATACCGGACCAAATTCCGTTTCAAACATCTGCAATTTCCAAGTGTTCTGCGAGGTATACCTTCAACAGAAGCCCACCGTAGAACTATTCAGAGAGTTCTACTACTTGAACCGGCAGAACGAATTCACAGATGGACCTAGCCTTGAACTAGGTGGCGTATCCATACAACGCCGGAAAGAGGCCACCTTCCTAGCTACTAATCCGCCCAGTCACCCCAAAGACTGGAACCAGACTTGATTTTATTGCCAAGATACCTCGCCAGAAGGAGAAAATCCCCTGCCGGGTTACCGCGCCAGCTGACTTAGTACCAGAGATCATCTTCCGGACCGTATCAGCACGGCAGAACAGAAGAAATACGTGCCGGATTTTGCAAAGATCCGGGCTCTAATGGCCAACGGCTTGACCGGAATTGATCTAGTTCGCTGCTGGGTCGCCTAGAGAGTCTTGCCTCTGAGCATCCGGCCCGGTTTAATGTGTGAGTATACTGGCGAGCTAACAGATCCTCAACGCCACTGTAAAACTGAAATGACTGAGGAAGACATCAATGAAATGACCAAGACTTTGTTGAATGAAAGTATAGAAGATTGTAGTAAAGTTGGATTGGCCCCTTTCTGCGTTCTGAATAAGCTGCCAGCTGTGAGTTTTGAATACAGCTCATACTTGACTCATATTTTCATTTTTGCTGCTAGCTCATACTCATTCATTTTTTATAGGCCGACTCACCCTTCTGGGACAAGAAATTGCCCGAAAAACCAAAGAAACCCGGACAAAGAATAAGGCCACCAAAAGGCATGCTAAGAAGAAGTCCAACACTGCCGAATTATTAAATTTGGATGAAAAAGATGATGTTGACGAGTCGGAGGTAGAACTTGATTCCCTTGGCTCGTTTTTTGTACATCTTATTGACAATGACTATTATTAGGATGAAGCGGAGGCCAGCCGTGCAGGTGATGCAGAGGTAATTATTCTTTCCTCCGGCTCAGAACCTCTGCCAACACAGAAAACTCAAGAAGCAAGCCGGTAAGTAAGATTTTCTCACCCTTCAGCTCACTTGGATCCCAAATTTCTTTTGAAGAAGCAGCAACATGAAGCTCGCCGCACAACCCGGAATAGTGGCGGCAGAGTTTTATCCTCCGGCTTACCAAACACCCCGGCACCTCGCAAACGTAGACCGGAGGTTTCAAACATTTTTGACTTAGATTATCCCAAGGAGGGTCTTTTTCGTCAACCTCTTAATCCGTCTGATTCAAATTATCAGGGAACGTCTCATTCCTCCTCTGGCGACTCAATGGGAACTCAAATCCCAGCTTTCAAGATTGTGCATGGGTAAGGGTATATCCAATCATTCAAACTTCATGCCTGATTGATATGCAGACATCTGTGAATTTCTTATTCTCAGTGGCTAGGCCAAACCCAGCAAAAAGGCGAAACTAAACAAACCAGCTGACGACTCCAACCCGTCCGAGCTGAAAAAACAACAGCCAGAATCCTCTAATCTGATTGCTGAAGCCACCATTGATGACCCGCCACCAGAAGATGATGTCACCATGGATCAAATAGATGTTGAACCGGTCATCTCTAAACTACCAAGCCCCATCAAGCCTAATGAAGATAAAGCTGACGATGTCACCATCACCGGGCTTGCTTAAACTGCGCTAGGTAACCCCACTGCCTTATCCAAGCACAATGCCAGGGAGGAAATTTCTGCTGCTGATAAAGGCAAGTGGAAAGTAGACTTAGAAGACTACTCCCAGTTCAGTGCCCAAGAAATCCACTCTGGTTTTTTGAACCGTCTATACACCAGCCGTGATTTTGAAGCCGACTTACTCAATTTGATGAAGGAACGCAATGAGGTAATCCAAATACTATTCTTTTCATAATTATATGTCTTATTAACCGCCAAGTCTATAGGATATGATAAGATTGAATATGCTGTAGACTTTCCAATTGCCATAAAGAACTGAACATCATCACTAGTAGCCCCCAAGGGTTAGCTTAAATCATCAAGTTAAGCCGGGACTTTAAGTAGGAGTAATGAACTTCACATCCGTAGCCCCCAAGGATCTATTGAACTAGCATAGTTAAACCGGGACTTACCAACACTGATAAATCAACACTTCAATATGTAACCTTGGTAAACCAGATCATATCATTGTACCTGAATCATCATATAAATTCGTCTTTGAAAAGAGCAATAGGCATTAGCCCCCAAGTGCCAAGGAAAATACTTGTATTGTGCTTGGGACTTCAAAAAGATCTTAAGAGCAATAGACATTAGCCCCCAAGTGCCAAGGAAAATACTTGTATTATGCTTGGGACTTCAAAAATAATCATGCTCATAATACCTTTCCATGTTTGTTTATATCACAGGCTGAACTGATTGAGAAGGATTCGCAGCTTAATGATTTGAAGGCCAACATTAAAACTCAGCAATCTGAGACATCCAAGGCCAAATCAGAACTGAAGACTACTTTAGAGAACATTGAGCAGCTTAAGAAAAACTTCAACACTGATAAAAACGGCTGGGAGACCCAAAAAGCGGCTCTATTGAAGAGAGCAGAGGATGCTGAAGCCGCATTTAAACTGGTGACTGATGAGTTGTCCGGTTTAAAGCAGCAGATCAATAACATGTCGTCAGCCATCTTCGGTAAGTAGGAAACATAACCCCTTTGCATCTCAATAAACATATTATAAATCATTTGCCGTCTTATCAATAAATTTACTGATACAGGTTCTCGGAGCGCCAAGTTGGGTTCAGATATGCGCATCCGGCTTAAAGTTGTCTACACTCTTGTAGAACAGTTATACACTGGCACCCAACGTACCATTGCTGCTGCTATGCACAAGAAATCTCCACCCACTCTCATCAAAGATACATTGGAGAGGTTATCAGTGTTGCCCCAAAGGATTGATGATTTAAAGCGAGCATCTGCGAGAGCCGGCGCGTTGAGTGCTTTAAGCCGGGCAAAGGCGTGGCAAGCAGATCTGGATCTAGAAGATTTGGCCAATGGTTGCCCAAGTGTCAAAGAGGACGGTTCTGCCTTTAGTGCAGAGGACTTTGCAGATATAGCAAGAGGAATGCGTCCACTAGCAAGTAAATTGGCTGAAGAAACCAATCTATCCACATACCAGGCGGCTTATGATGCTGAGAACAAAAAAGTGAAGGCGCTGATTCATCAGGAGACGGATCTCATCCCGCCGATTAGTAAGCACACCTTCGCTCCTGACATTGATCCATCCAACCTTATTGATGATGAAGCTGTGTTTAGAGCATTGACCGGTATCAACTGGGATACTTCCGACTTCCAGCTGATGGATAATCGAGGAGCTGAAGAGGAAGAAGAGGCGCAGGATGATTCGAAGGCTTCAACCTGCCACGAGTCATCAGCCGTTTTATTAATCATAACACTTTGATTTTTATGTCTCCAAAACACTTATCCTCTTTGGGCCATTGGATGCCTTGTAATAGGCTAGTTAAACTCTGATCTGCCATGCCATCGTGCATGTTTTGTTTGCATAACATTGATGATCCGTCAGTTGAAGATCTGCCACTTATGCTCATGATATCATCAATTAATCCGATCAGATTTATCATTTTTCCTGCATACAAACAGATCACAAGTGCCCTGGCGGTTTACCCCAGGGCGGGTCACAATACCCCACATAAAAAACCACTGGTGACTAAAATAGTCCATAACCAGGGCAGGTCTAATCACAACCTCATATAATTATAACAAAATATCATACCTGTGATATTTGATTATACTGCCGGCTTATCATACCTATGCAGTAAGGGTTACAACCCAAAGATTGAGAGCACAACGCCCTATTCAATTGATTCATACTGCCGGCTTACAACACCGCATGTAGCAAGGGGTAATATCCCAAAACATAGAGCACAGCGCTCTAAGCACATAAGATCATCATATACTGGCGACTTAAAATCGAAAACCAGGCCGGGTTAACAAACGCCGGATAGATTCATATATGAACCATAAGGCAACATAGCCCTCATCGGTTTTCAACCATGTATTAACATGTCACAAGAGATGAATCTCAAAAAAATCAAATCAAAGATAAATCGAGAAAAACAAGGCTTTCATAGGCTGCCAAGCCTCCAAGTCAAGTGCTTTTCAAGGGCCGCACAGCCACTAAGTTAAACCTTCATTCAACCTTGTAAGCCGGGCCTCACATGACCAATCGCCGTTTTAACTTTGACAAGTTCAGGGTCTGTATAAGATTGCCTGTCAAAAGTACGGTGAGTCATTCCAGGATTACCTGGGCGGAGTGGCGGACTTAAAAGGCAGGATAACCCAGATTTTTAGGTGAATACACTTGGCTTCCAAGCCTACTACAAGGGTCATCAAAGCTCTGTCCATTTAACAAAGAGCCCCCAAGTAATATTTCATTCCAGGCGTACAAGCCGGATCAATAGGGTAGTCATAGCTATGCTCAATGAGCAGGAAGCCCCCAAGTATTTGGTAATTATGGCGTACAAGCCGGATCAAGAGGGTAGCCATAGCTATGCTCAATGAGCAGGAAGCCCCCAGGCGATCATATGAAGTGACAATAAAGACTCATTATTTTCAGAAATGAAACGACGGAGGCCCTGAATTATCAGGGATACCGCACTACAAAAAAAGACACATCCGTCACATTTTGGGCTGAACGAATTTTTTTCTGTCATACTTATTACACTTCTATGACAATAATTGTGACAAAACACGGTATCATCATAGACGTGGTGGGATCCTACTTCTATGACAAAAAATCATGACAAAAAATGGGCTTTTCTTCCTGGGCGGGTCGGAGACGCAACTGCATGACATTCTTTGGGCCGTCCATGACGGAAAAACCATGGTAGAAGCAAGGGCGAGGAAAATACCGGGGTGTTCCCGGTTACGGTGGGTGGTCGGGGCCGAGCGATGCGCGTTTCTCTCGTACACGCACGCGCATCGGTGCGAGGTGTTGGACTCTAACTGAACCCGAGCGAGGTATTGGGCTCTAACTGAACCCGAGCGATTGCACTGCAGGCTACGCGTTACTGAACCTGAGCGATCGATCGATGGCTATTAACTGAACCCGATCGAGCGATTCCTTCGCTACTGCTGCTAACTGAAGCCGATCGATGCTGCCTCTGGATGAACAGTGAGCATTGCTGGGGGGTTTGGATGAACAGTTCCCGGTGGGGTGGATGAACAGGACCCCGTGGTGTTGCCTCTGGATGAACAGGACCCCGATTGATCGAGCCGGTTGGGGCTGGATGAACAAGACCCCGTGGAGGGCAGGATGAACAGGACCGCCCCGTGGAAGGCTGGATGAACAGTAGACGATGGAGGGCTGGATGAATAGTAGCCCGTGGAGGGGTGGTTGAACAGGAGACCGTGGAGAGGGCTGGTTGAAAAGTAGCCAGTGGAGTAGCGCGCGGTGGAGGCTGGATGAACAGGAGCCCGTGGATGAACAATCGCAGGTGGAGGCTGGAGGAGGTCGACGGTGGCTGAACAGTAGCCCGTGGAGGCTGGAGGGGGTCGACGGTGGAGATGAACATTATCCCGTGGAGTCCCGTTTTGCAGTACGCCACACCCCTCCCGATGAACAGGACCCCCGTTTCGACCGTAGCGCTCCAACACAAGTCTGTTTCCTCCGTTTTGCGGTACGCCACACCCCTCCTGATCAACAGGACCCCCGTTTCGACCGTAGGAGGTCTGTTTCCTCCGTTTTGCGGTACGCCAGACCCCTCCCGATGAACAAGATCCTGTTTCAAACGTGGCCGGTCGAACACAAGGCCGTTTCCTCCGTTCTGCGGTATGCCAGGCCTTGTTTCCATCGGTTGTTCCATCCAAGCCCTCCCGATGAACACGACGACACATTCCGTTCCCACCCAGCCGGTTGGCTCCCCATGAACACGATGACGACGTTGTTTCTCCGTTCCGACCCAGCCATGTACACGAGCCCTGGCCGTACGTAGGCGCAAGTAGGTGTTCGAGACCCTGCCCGTATGTACATACGTGGCCGTATTTTCTTGCTTGCACACTGGCCGCTGTACGTACGTGTACATGCTACGTGCGCGCCTATACTATGACACGCGCGCGCCTCTACATCGACCAGTATGTACGTACAAGTTCGCGACCAGAATGACAATGCTACGTACGCTTCAACCAGGTAATAAGGAGGAATCATTATTTTCCGCGTAATAAGGAGGCACTTCCTTGCTGTGGCCGTGGATCCAGCTGTCAGCCTCTCCATGTATAGTCCACGTCTGATGGAAGCCGTTCCTTGACCACGTTGACCACGCCGCGCCGAGAGCACCAGGGCGGTGGACGACAGCGAGGCTTAGGAAGGGGACGACGCGGAGCCGGGGAAGACGCGGCAGTGGATGCCCACGCGTAGAGGAGTATGAGAGTTCACTGGTTCACTGCGGTGTGAGGCTACCGTCGCCGCAGAATAATAGGGGGGTGTGGGTGAGTAGAGGGATGGCCTGGCCAGCGGTGGGAGTAGTAGGGGGCGGTGAGGCCTTCGCGGCATCGCAGCCGGCCACGGGAGGCAGGAGCACGAGGCACGACCGGCGCTGCTTTGGGCGGCTGGAGCAAGAAGATCAGAGGTTGAAGAAGCACTACGTACGTTGGATGGACATCGTACGGTCACTGGAGCTAGAATCGTTCATATTGACTAAGTTGACAAAGCCCTCCGTCCCCGTCAACTTAGTTGGCCCACTATCGGATCACGGGTTTCGGCAAAACCCTTAAGGTTCGAACACTGGGGTGCGCGCGAAGATTTCCTCCCTACCGATCTACGCCCTGGCTTGCTAAGATCTCGCGGATGAACTCGACAAACTCGCCACACAGAGACACAAGGTTTATACTGGTTCGGGCCACCGTTGTGGTGTAATACCCTACTCCAGTGTGATGGTGGTGGATTGCCTCTTGGGCTGATGATGAACAGTTACAAGGCGAAGAACAGCCTCCTGAGGTTGAGGTGTTCTTGTGCTCGGTGTGTGGCTAAGGATTGGCTCTAGATCAGATCCGTTGCCTCTACTGTGGTGGCTAGTTCTACTTATATAGGCCCTGGTCCTCTCCCCAAATATTGAGCGGGAAGGGAGCCAACAATGGTGGCCAATTTGAAAGGGGACAACTAGTACAACTTATCCTGACAAAAGCGGTCTTCGCCTACAAAAGGCTCTGGGGATGACGCCGTCTTGGGCTCCACGGTGACCTCCGTCCTGCCGTCCTGCTGGTCTTGGTCTCGTTGCACCGATATGGAAACCTTTGCCTGATGCCTCGGTACTCCGCGCCTGCGCTTGCCTCTTTAGCACCAAAGAGGGAACAAGGACACCGCGCGCACTGGCGCCCACCTGATCTTGACCGCCATGGCTCACGTCATGAGAGCCTCGCGAGGTTTGCCCTGCCTTGATATCTCCGCTCCTCGCGAGGCAGCCTGGTGAGGCCTTTCCTGAGGAGGTCTTGCGTCGTCCGCCTCGCGAGGCTTGGCCCCTCGCGAGGGTCTTGAATGCCTCGTTGATGAAGACGGGCCGTACATGCCTGCAGCGCAGCCACGCCGTGGGCCGCAGGCAGGCAAGTCTAGGGACCCCCGTTCCCAGGACGCTGACAGTAGGCCCCGGGCCCAAGGCGCGCTCGGGCTTGGCTTCAAGGCGAAGCCAAAGGTCAAGCACGGAGCGCCGCTGGCCCCAAAAGCCTGCGGCCTCGGTTGACGCATGGTGGTTGATTGGACGTGGGCATCTTCGCTTCCCCATGCTGCCTCGGAAATTGCTTGACTTTACAAGTCCCTGCGACATGCAAGGAAAACCATCATTACCTGTGATCGTGGGAGGCGTCGGTTGGCCTTCTTCCGCTATAAATGGGGAGGGGAGCGGAGCCCCCATCGCCCATCTCTTCCTTGTTCGATTGCCTCTTCTTCTCCGCTCCATCGCCGACTCCAATGGCGCCGTCGAATAGGTTCTCCGCCGCAGAGAAAGGAAACGCCCCTCGCGAGGGGCCCGGCTCCCCGGCGCCCAAGCGGGGGCGCGGTCGTCCCCGCAAGCACACCATGACTCCCGCCGCCAATCCCCGCTCCCGGGGTGGCACCGCTACATGTGGCGGGGGTCGCTCTGGTCGCGGCAGCCCCATCGATGAGGGGAGGCGTGCCGTGGTGGCGCGGCCTCCCCGGCCACGTTTCCACTCGGCGGAGGTGCTGCCGGAGTTCGTTGTCTGGTCGGAGGATCCGGCCGGCAGCTGGCTTCAGCTTCCGCGCTTCTTCGCTGACGAGCTGCCGGCCTCCCGCCCAGGAGGGCTCTGGCTGCAGGCGGATGGCTGCTGCAGCAGGGCCTCCTGGGTCATCGTCGAGGTCTCCGCCGCGGGCAACATCGCCCTGGCCCGTGGTTGGCAGATGTTCGCTCGCGCGCGTGGCTTGGGCAGGCGATGCACCCTCCACTTCAAGTACGACAGTGATGCGACCCTCTTCGTGAGGGTGTTTGGGGAAGATGGTCGCCGTGCCGGGTGCTGCCCCGAGACGAACGACGGCGAGGAGGTGCTCGGTCTCGGCGACGGCCGTGGCGAGGGAGAGGGCGAGCCCGCCGGCCCCGCCTCGTTTAGCTACGGGGGCTCTTCTCTTGGCGAAAGCTCCAGCAGTGGCGGCTACGACCAGCCACCACGCCACCGCGCTCGCTTCGAAGGTGGTAGCGGGTCGTCTCATCGTCGCGCCTCCGTGAAGCGCGAGGGGGGATCCGGCTAGGCTCGGGACCTCACCAGGGGCCTGCCCCCGTGGATCACTGCACCGCTGCTTTTGTTTCGCTCTTCTTTCCTTTCCTGCATCAAAAATGAAACTAGTATGGGCCTGGAGGGGCGTGTATCAAACTATGGTTCCTTGATTATTGCGCAATGCTTGTTGTTTCCGTGTTGTGTCATTTGTTTGGTGCAAAGATAACTTAGCCTGACGTGTTCGGGGCAGCTTCCTCTTCGCGAGACACTTGTTTCCTTGTGCTCGTCTTGGCTTAGTGGTTGCTCGGGAACTGCATAAAATTCGTTAGGGAGCTTGCTAGGAGACTTATCGCTCACCCGAGCCTTCACCTAGCGCTTCATATCGCGGTACCCGAGGGGCACGGATTAGGAGAGTTGCGCAAGCTTGTGGACTCAAACGAGGGTGCCTCACGAGAAAACAGACCGAAGGCAGAGAGAAGGAGCAACTCAGAAGGGAAAAACGCTCGCGAGGGCACCTGCCTAGCCCCCTCGCGAGGTACGCGCGAGAGAGAACACACGTGAACTGAAGTCAGGAATAGCAGCAAACGGCGACGGAACCAAAACAGCAAGGAACACTGGAAGCAACTTCGATTAAAAAGAAAACGAGCCAACTACGGAAAGCAAATGAAAACCCGTGTCCGGCACCTAATCTAGTCTTGAAGTCTTCTCACCAGCGCGGAGCTAAGTGCTGCCAGTAGGCGTGGGCGGGAGCCCCCGAGGCTCGAGGGCGGCTCTCCGGAGATTCCGGGGCGTGTACAGCCCCACTCATTATTACGTGAGAGTGTCACGGGCGGCGATTCTTCACAGGCACTGGGCCTTTCTTCACAGGCACTGGGCTTTCTTCACAGGCACTAGGCCTTCACAGGTGCTGGGTCTTCTTCACAGGCGCCGGGCCTTCTTCATAGGCGCCGGGCCTTGCTTTATGGGTAGAACTTCCGGAGGTGCTGGATGTTCCAGGCGTTCTAGATGGGCACCCCGTCCTGCGTCTCCAGGCGCATGGCGCCAGGCCTGGAGATATGGACGACCTTAAACGGGCCCTCCCACATAGGTGAGACCTTATGCAGCCCTTCCCTGGAGAGGACCCGCCTCAGGACGAGGTCACCCGTCTCGAGCATCCTGGAGCGGATGTTGCGGCAGTGGCATCGCCGCAGCGCCTGCTGGTACCTTGCCGCCCTTAGTGCAGCTTCGCGGCGGCGTTCCTCCCCCAGCACGAGGTCCATCCCCCGCGTGGCGTCCTGATGCGTTTCATCAAACGCCAGGACCCGTGCAGAGCGATGCTTGACCTCGTGAGGGAGAACCTCATCAGCTCCGTAGACGAGGAAGAACGGGGTCTCGAACGTCGGCTTGGTGGCGGTGGTGCGGATGGACCACAGCATGGATTGGAGCTCGTCGTACCAGCCCCTGCCGCAGGCCTCGAGCTTCTTCTCGAAGGTCCTGGTCTTGAGGCCCTTCAGGACCTCTACGTTGGCGCGTTCGGCCAGGCCATTGCTCCTGGGGTGCGCCACCGAAGCGTAGCAGATCTGCGTTCCAAGGTTAGCATTGTATGTTTTGAAGAGGTTCCGGTGAATTGTGAACCGTTATCGGTGATGATGCGGTTTGGGACTCCGAAACGGCTCACGATGCCCATGATGAACTTGACCGCGGATCCAGCTGGGATGGTGCAAATGGCTTCCACTTCCGCCGACTTGGTGAACTTGTCGATGGCAACGTACAGGTAGCGGTAGCCCCCTGGCGCCCGAGGGAAGGGGCCCAAGATATCCAGCCCCCAGACTGCGAATGACCATGTGAGTGCTATGGTCTGGAGGCCCTGAGCTGGCTGATGTATCTGCTTGGCGTGGAACTGGCAAGCTTCGTAGGACTTCACCAACTCGGCTGCGTCCTTGAGCGCCGTGGGCCAGTGAAATCCACTGCGGAACACCTTGCCGACGAGAGTCCGTGACGAAGAGTGGTGTCCGCAGTCCCCGCCGTGTATGTCAACTAGCAACTCCTTTCCCTGGTCACTGGAAATGCAGCACAGCGAAACATCATTTGGTCGCTTTCTGTACAACTTACCGTCCTGGATACAGTATGTTGTGGCTTGCCGGGCCACGCGCTCCGCGTCCTCTTCTTTTTCCGGCAGCGTCCCTTGCATCAGATACTCCTTGAATTCCTTGGTCCAACATTCCTCCTGAGGCTTGAGCGCCAAGATCAGGCGAGCTCCTGAGGTCGGGCCACAGGCTGGGGCTCCTGTGCCAGGTGGTTGTGGCAGCTCCTCCCGAGGCTGAACTGCACTTGAAAATGCTGGCGTCACCGACGGCTTGAAGAGCCGCTCCTCGAAGACGCCAGGCTCCTGGGGCTTCCGCTTGGATGCCCTCCTGGCGATGTCATCGGCTTCCTTGTTGGTGCCCCGGGGCACATGCTCCACCTCCAGTCCCATGAACTGTTTTTCCATCTTACGCACTTCTGCGAGGTAAGCCTCCATGTTCTCGTCCTTTGGCTCGTACACTTTGTTGGAGAAGTTGACGAGGAGCTATGAGTCGCCCCTAACAGCAAGGCGCTTCACCCTCAGAGCTGCCACGGCCTCCAGGCCAGCTATGAGGCCCTCGTATTCTGTGATGTTGTTGGAGACCTTCTCGCCCTACTGAAAGCAGAGCTGCACGGCGTAGTAGAGCTTGTCCTGAGTGGGCGAGATGAGTACTGCTCCAGCCCCCGCGCCCTAATGCGCGAAGGCGCCATCGAAATATATGACCCAGCCGTCCGGCGCCTCGCTTCCTGGTGAGGTGGACCGGTCTTCGCCTACTTCAAGTGCCGGGGCATCCGTCCATTCTGCCACGAAATCAGCGAGCGTGGCTCCCTTGATGACCCGGGTAGTGCTGAACTCCAACTGGAATGCTTGCAGCTCGATGTTCCACTCAGCGACCCTTCCAGCAGAGTTCGGGCTCCTGAGCACTCTCTCCAACGGGTAGGCTAAGACGACCTTTATGGGGTGGCCCTGGAAGTAGTGCCGCAACTTGCGCGAGGCCACCAAGAGCGCGAGCAAGAGATTCTGAGGCATGGGATATCGTGCTCTTGCGTCCCGCAACACCGTGCTGACAAAATACACTGGGTGCTCGACAAGGGCTGGTACGTCGGTGAGGCTTGTGCCTTGCGGGGGCCCAGACATCTCCTGAGGTGCTGGAACTCCTGGTGTCTGGTCTCTTGCGGGGGTCTCTGTGCCGTTGTCCTGCTGAGCTTGGTCTTTTGTTGACGCTGCTACGGCTCTCGCGGCGTCTTCCTGATCTTGCGTCATTCCAGCTGTAGCTTGGCGTAGCGCACCCTTGGCTTGGTGCTCCTCCCGAACTGCCACCAACACTGTGCTGGCAGAGTACGGGGTAGCGGCCAGGTAGAGCACCAGGGGCTTGAGAGGTCGCGGCGCCACCATTACCGGTGGGCTAGTCAGGTATTTCTTAAGGTCTTGAAAAGCTCGGTCGGCTTCCGGGTCCACTCAAACGGGCCCTTCTTCTTCATCAGCTTGAAGAAGGGTAGAGAACGCTCTCCCAGCTTGGAGATGAAGCGTCCCAATGCAGTTACTCGACCAACCAGCTTCTGCATTTCCTTAAGGGTCTTTGGTGGGCTCATGTCCTCAATGGCCTTGATCTTCTCTGGGTTCGCCTCGATCCCCATGTGGGACACGAGGAAGCCCAGCAACTTGCCGGAAGGGAGACCGAACACGCACTTCTCTGGGTTAAGCCGCAAGTTCACCTGGCGCAGGCTCGCGAAGGTCTCTTCCAGGTCTTGAATCAAGGTCCTTGCCTCCCGAGACTTCAACACAATGTCGTCGACGTAGGCCTCCGTGTTTCTCCTGAGCTGCCACCCCAAGGTGATGCGCATCAGCCGCTGAAAGGTTGCGCCCGCATTTCCCAGTCTGAAGGGCATGCAGGTGTAGCAGTACACCCCACACGGGGTTAGGAAGGCAGTCTTCTCCACATCTTCTACCGCCATCTTGATCTGGTGATACCCTGAGAACGCATCCAGGAAGCATAGCAAGTCACACTCGGCGGTGGAGTCGACGATTTGGTCGATGCATGGGAGAGGGAACGGGTCTTGCGGGCACGCCTTGTTGAGGTTGGTGAAGTCGACGCACATTCGTTCCTTCCCGCCTTTCCTCGGTACTACGACGGGGTTCGCCAACCATTCGGGGTATCGAACCTCGCGAATGGCACCCGCGGCCTCCAACTTGCGGGTCTCCTGGACGATGAAGGCTGGCTTGTCCGTCGATTGCCATCTCGCCCGTTGCTTGACAGGGCGCACGTTGGGGCATACCCTTAAGTGATGCTGGATCACCTCTCTCGGAACCCCCACCAGCTGATTGGGCTCCCATGCAAATATATCCTTGTTTGCGCGCAAGAATTTTAACAACGCTTCCTCTTGGCTCGGGTCGAGGCCGGCACCTATGGTGAAAGTGGCTCCTGAGGACCCGTCCTCATCGACCGGTACCTGCTTGGTTTATGCCTTGTCTTGGGTGAACAGTTGCTTCTTCTTGGTGGCGCGGCCTCCTTGGCCTCGGGGGTGCCGGCGCCGACGGCGTGGCGGACCCGACGGCTTTCCTGCTAGCATACGAGGAGGCCGTCCTCGAGGCCGGGGGTGATGACAAGGTCATGGCCAAGTGGCTTCCCATGGCCCTCGCTGGTGAGCCGCGCGCCAAATGTTGGACCACGGGTTCTAGCAAAACCCTTAAGGCTCGAACACTGGGGTGCGCGCGAAGATTTCCTCCCTACTGATCTACGCCCTGGCTTGCTAAGATCTCGCGGATGAACTCGACGAACTCGCAACATAGAGACACAAGGTTTATACTGGTTCGGGCCACCGTTGTGGTGTAATACCCTACTCCAGTGTGGTGGTGGTGGATTGCCTCTTGGGCTGATGATGAACAGTTACAAGGCGAAAAACAACCTCCTGAGGTTGAGCTGTTCTTGTGCTCGGTGTGTGGCTAAGGATTGGCTCTAGATCAGATCTGTTGCCTCTACTGTGGTGGCTAGTTCTACTTATATAGGCCCTGGTCCTCTCCCCAAATATTGAGAGGGAAGGGAGCCAACAACGGTGGCCAATTTGAAAGGGAACAACTAGTACAACTTATCCTGACAAAAGCGGTCTTTGCCTGCAAAAGGCTCTGGGGATGGCGCCGTCTTGGGCTCCACGGTGACCTCCGTCCTGTCGTCCTGCTGGTCTTGGTCTCGTTGCACCGATATGGAAACCTTTGCCAGATGCCTCGGTACTCCGCGCCTGCGCTTGCCTCTTTAGCACCAAAGAGGGAACAAGGACGCCGCGTGCACTGGCGCCCGCCTGTTCTTGATCGTCATGGCTCACGTCACGAGAGCCTCGCGAGGTTTGCCCTGCCTTGATATCTCCGCTCCTCGCGAAGCAGCCTGGTGAGGCCTTTCCTGAGGAGGTCTTGCGTCGTCTGCCTCGCGAGGCTTGGTCCCTCGCGAGGTTCTTGAATGCCTCGTTGATGAAGACGCGCCGTACAGGCCTGCAGCGCAGCCACGCAGTGGGCTGCAGGCAGGCAAGTCTGGGGACCCCCGTTCCCAAAACGCCGACACCCACAAGTCAGCCTCCCACTATTGTGGGTCCCAGCTAGCAGGGGGTATTCATTTTTTTGTGCGTAATAAGGAGGCACTTCCTTGCGTGCGAAGATATAGCTGGTGGGTCCGACCTGTCAGCGGTGGGAACATTTTTCGCAAAATACAGAGGCCCTTTCGGTGGGTCCCAGCTGTCAGGTGGAGGAATCATTATTTTGCGCGTAATAAGGAGGCATTTCCTTGCGTGCGGCCATGGACCCAGCTGTCAGCATCTCCATGCACAGTCTACTTCCAATGGTGTCGTTTGTTGACCACGTTGACCACTCCGCGCCGAGCGCATCCAAGGTGGTGGACGACGGCGAGGCCCGGGACAGCAACGAGCCGAAGATGGGAAGACGCGGGAGTAGAGTCACAGACGGAGTGGTGTACGACGGTTAACTGGTTCTGGTGCGGTGTGGTTCGGCAGTCGGTGGAGAAGAACAGGAGGTGTGAAGGGGTGGAAGGATGGCCTGGCCAACGGTGGAGTAGCGCTTCACAGCGAAGCGTGCTAAGCAGAGCTGCTAGCAGCAGGAGGCGGGAGCAGGTGGTCCCGGCGGCGCTGGAGGAAGAAGACGAGAGATTGAAGATGGATGCCAGTCGTTGGATGTAAATCCAATGGCTAACGATGTCAGAATCATTTGTTGACTAAGTTGACAACGACTTGCATTGGCTTCGACCTATTGGCCCACATTTCAGCCTCCAAAAATGTGGCACGTATTCAACCCATTTTTCAGAATTTACAGTCCATTTGATCTCTTTTTTTTGAATTACAGTCCATTAGCTGGGCTGGGTGAACAAATAATGTAGCGTCCATGCGGCCCATTTATGTTTTTCCTAAAAATTACAGGCCATTTGCACTTTCTCGAAATACACGATTTTGCTGGGCTTATTCTAATTATAATGTTGGGGTGGGCGCATCAATGTTATCAAAAAATAAACAGGGGCTGTGCATTTTGTTATATATATATATATATATATATTTAAATAATAAGTGATTTATTATTACATTGGTTCTTAAATCTTACCAAGCTTTGTACACAATCACCAGGATTTTCGTTGCCAAAAAAATTCAGGATTTTATTGTTAAGAAATTATTTTTATAAGTTAATAAGATGTGGGATATTGTTTTCTCACATATGTAAGTATCTGTTAAATATATGATGACAATAAAAATAATATATAATAACATATAAAATAATTTAAATATATATAATATAGTTAGAAGGGAAACATAAGTTGGACCAGGCGTTCCTATTCTTATATAGAAAAATAGAACAGACCTCTGCGTTTTCTTCAAAAAAATACATAAATTGGGCTGCCGATGTTTCAGGAAAAATAAAACCTCGGATGGGAGGTCCATAGGCCGGTCGATACATGACGGCCCTCAAGAAAATACAAACAAGCCTATGGACCTCCCATTCGAGGTCGTGGGCTGCGCATGTTAAAAAAGAAAGCCTAGACGGGGCAGCCCAAAACCCAACTGATATTTGCTGCCCCAGTGGTAATAAATGATACATGCCAGCTCCCCGGCTTCGTTGTGAATTTATCTCCTATAGTAACTATGTTGAAGCACCTAAAAAATGTAACTATGTTGACAAACCCATGGGCCCCAACGTCAGTATAGCATTAGGAGGAAGTATTTTTTGATGAGGCACTTGCTTGCGTACGGCCATAGACCTGGTGGGTCCCGACTGTCCGCCTCTCCACGTACAGTCCTCTCCAGATTCCTCTCGTTTGTTCAGCATGTTCACAACGGCAGACAGCGGCGTCGCGGCGAGCGCACAAAGGTGCAGGAGGAGATCCGACCACCTGAGGAAGTGCCTTATTAGTAACGAAACAACTGAACTAGCCTAGTGGCCGAGTGACACTACCCGACAGCTGTTCCGCCCGGGTTCGATTCCACCTATGCAGTGAAAATATCTCCAAATTTTTTGCCTCTGCCTTTATTGACATGTGGGTCCCAATTGTCATCTACGCACACCAAGTCCAACACTTGCGAAAACTTCGTCCCTCGTTTTCTCTGTTTTTCGCACACTCGACATTGTGCGGGCATCTTGAAAATAACATATCTTTTTCACTGTGCATCGTATGAAGATGTGCTATGCATGAATGTTGATCAGCATGATGTTAACTGGCTGGTAGTTCCAGTTTCGACCATGAATAAAACATCCAGCATGATGTTAACACTATTTGAAAAGGTCGTATTAATATAAATGATCTGCCTCTGAAAGTTGCCGTTTCTTATATGAAACTGAACTTGGAGTTCTTATCTCAAACTGAAACTTGCAGTTTCTTCTCTAAGAATCACATTGTCTGCACTTTTATACTCCTATGAAACTACATTTTTTTAAGTGCTAAAAATAGATCTCTAGAATTCATAAAATACTTCATATGCTCAATACTGCAAATCTAAAATTCAAAAGACATTCATATCTGAAAGTACTCTCAAAATACAAAACACAAAACACAATTCACAACCTGCAAATACTAACAGCCCTAAGCTCCTCCTGACAATTCACAACCTGCCTGACTATTGGTCTGGGGGCAATCCCTCCTATTCCTCGGCGGCAGACAGCCGCCCCGTGAGACAATGTGAAGGGAGAGGGAGAGGATGGCGGGGAAGCGTCGTCGGGCCAACTTTTTTTCTCCTCTTGCAGTTGGGTTCGGTCGATGAAGACTCCACTGGCTCGCTCTGGAACGACACCCTCACAAACGGCACCCTGTAGATGCTCGATCCTTCAATCTCTGGTGGATGCTCCATCTAGGATCGATACTCCCACCAGCGCTCCCTCACGATCGGATTTGGTGAATCTGTTTGCTCCATGGCCCAGAGGAGCAGCTCTATGTACTCCCGCGCGACTCCCTCCGAGAGTATCGCCGCCTTTTCGCTCTGTTGCAGATATTTGGCCATGGATGTCGCCGTCGCTGCTAGTTGGTCCTTGTTGTCAAACCAAGACTGTATCTCCAACATCCTAGCTAGCTTCACAGGGTCGCCGTCTACGATCCTCACGTATCAGTTGTACTCCTCCATCAATCTACTTCTCCACAGCACCTTCACTCGCCGGCGGTGGTTTTTGAATGGAAGAGGAGAGGAGCAGCGCTGGTTTTGGTTTAGAACGGGAGAGGAGCGACGCTGGTTTTGGATTGGAACAGGAGAGGAGGGGCGGTGGTTTTGAAATGGAAGAGGAGAGGAGTGGCACTGGATTTAGATTGGACCAGGAGAGGAGCGGCGGTGGTTTAAGAGGAGAAGAGCGGAAGAGCGGCGCTGGTCTTGGAAGTATTTTTTTGTTTTGCGTATTTTGGGTCAAAGTTTGACCACGTGTTGTATTTGACAAGCAAAATGTGACTGCATGTCACCAAAAACTGTATTGTTTGGTTCGTATCTGAATGTACTTTCAAATTATATTATTTTTGCAACATATAACATATATTTTATTTGCAAAAATCATGGTCAATTATGACCCAGAATAAAAGGGAGACTAGTTAATGTGGGGTCGCTTTCTTAATTGAAGGGTAAATTGATTTTGATTTTGATCCAGTCACAGCGCGCCGGCCCTCTCGTCCAATCCTAAATCACTACGGCACGCTCCTCTCCCTATTATCCATTGCAAAACCAGCTCCTCTCCTCTCCATCATCTCCATTCCAAAACCACCGTCTCACCTCTCCCTCTTCTCCATTGCAAAACCACCTCCTCTCTCCTCGGACGAGGATCCACTGACGTAGCCCATCCTGCCATTGAGACACTGACACATGGGTCCCACCAAGCGCGGGGCCCACCTGTCAGTGACCGAAAGGCTGGGGAACCTCTCCTCTCCATCATCTCCATTCCAAAACCACCGTCTCGCCTCTCCCTCTTCTCCATTTCAAAACCACCCCCTCTCCTCTCCATCATCTCCATTCCAAAACCACCGTCTCGCCTCTCCCTCTTCTCTATTGCAAGACCATTGTCTCTCCTCCCATCTTCCAAAGCTAGCATCGGACCACTCAGAAGGACATCTATGGAGGGGATGCAGCAGCGACTCAGGCAGATCGCCGGCGGCGACCAGGCAAAGTTAGACAGGTTGAAGGAGATCCTTACTTGGTTTGACAATGAGTGGGAGATTTCGAGGATGGTGAAGGCCATGTAGCAATGTATGCGAAAGAGTGAGACGGCGGCGATGAGGGCGGCGATGTACTCGTCGGCGGCAGTCACGCCGCAGTCCTTCGAGTTCATCGAGTATCTCCTCTGGGCAATGGAGCAGACAGATTCGCCCGAGGCGAAAGTCAGGCGGAGGTGGTGGGCGTACAGGTCGAAGGTCGAGCACCCGGAGGATAACGAATCGATCGAGTACGGTGTGCCGTTCGTGAGGGTGCAGAGCCAGCCGAAGCCACAGGAGTATTCGTTCTCCCACTGCAAGAGGAGGCCGGATGGCGCGACGTCGCTTCCCCGCCGTTCTCCACGGTTCCCTCGATGCTCGCCTCGTTTCAACAGCGTCGGAAGGGTTTAAGGTAAGCTTCGCACTAACCTAATCTTCCGTCTGCTCATGCTTACAATCAGTGTGACAACTAACAAAAATCATGCTTACAATCAGTCTCCGAGTACTACGCCAATCACCCTAAAATAGCTCTGGACCTTTGGGTCAAAGTTGTGACACTGTGTACAAATAAAGAAAAATAGATTGGTGCTTCTTTCAGAAAAGAGTACACCCCTAAAAACTGCCAATATAAGCTACTAGTATTTTTTTTAAGTCTAACCTACTAGTATTTGGTTAGAAGATTTGCTGCCGAGAAAGATCCATCCACAGTGAGCACCACACATCCCACTGATGGTGGTGGATGCCAATGCTTAGATGGAGCAGGGTTGGTGTCGGTAATTTTTACTTGGCACCTCGCACTCTGCATATATGCCGGTTCCTGATACGTCTCCGTAGTATCTATAATTTTTATTGTTCCATGCCAATATTATACAACATCCATATACTTTTGGCAACTTTTTATACTATTTTTGGGACTAACATATTGATCCAGTGCCCAGGGCCAGTTCCTATTTGTTGCATGTTTTATGTTTCGCAGAAACCCCGTATCAAACGGAGTCCAAACGGGATAAAAAATATGGAGAATATTTTTGGAATATTTGTGAAATATGGGAAGAAGAATTAACGCGAGAAGGTGCCCGCGGGGGCCACGAGGCAGGGGGCGCGCCTGCCCCCCCTGGGCGCGCCCCTGACCCTCGTGGGGCCCCCGTAAGGCAGTTGCTGTGATTCTTTGGCCGCAAGAAAGCTAATTTTCGGAGAAAAATCTGGGCGAAGGTTTCAATCCAATCGGAGTTACGGATCTCCGGATATATAAGAAACGGTGAAAGGGCAGAATCCCGGAACACAGAAGCAGAGAGAGACAGAGAGACAGATCCAATCTCGGAGGGGCTCTCGCCCCTCCCATGCCATGGTGACCAAGGACCAGAGGGGAAACCCTTCTCCCATCTAGGCAGGAGGTCAAGGAAGAAGAAGAAGGAGGGGGGCTCTCTCTCCCTCGCTTCCGGTGGCGTCGGAGTGCGACCGGGGGCCATCATCATCACCGCAATCTTCACCAACAACTTCACCGCCATCATCACCAACTCTTCCCCCCTCTATGCAGCGGTGTAACCCCTCTTTTATCCACTGTAATCTCTACTTAAACATGGTGTGCAATGTTATATATTATTTCCCAATGATGTATGGATATCCTATGGGTTAATTGATTATCGTGATTGGTTTGAGTTGCATGTTTTATTATTGGTGCTGTCCTATGGTGCTCTCCGTGTCGCGCAAGCGTGAGACATCCCCGCTGTAGGGTTTGCAATATGTTCATGATTTGCTTATGGTGGGTGGCGTGAGTGACAGAAGCACATACCCGAGTAAGTAGGTTGTTTGCGTATCGGAATAAAGAGGACTTGATACTTTAATGCTATGGTTGGGTTTTACCTTAATGATCTTTAGTAGTTGCGGACGCTTGCTAGAGTTCCAATCATAAGTGCATATGATCCAAGTAGAGAAAGTATGTTAGCTTATGCCTCTCCCTCATATAAAATTGCAATACCGGTCTAGTTACCGATTGCCTAGGGACAAATAACTTTCTCGTGACAAAAAGCTCTCTACTAAAACTAATTTAGTTGTGTCTTTATCTAAACAGCCCCTACTTTTTATTTACGCGCTCTTTATTATCTTGCAAACCTATCCAAAAACACCTACAAAGTACTTCTAGTTCCATACTTGTTCTAGGTAAAGCGAACGTCAAGCGTGCGTAGAGTTGTATCGGTGGTCGATAGAACTTGAGGGAATATTTGTTCTACCTTTAGCTCCTCGTTGGGTTCGACACTCTTACTTATCGAAAGAGGCTACAATTGATCCCCTATACTTGTGGCTTATCAAGACCTTTTTCTAGCGCCGTTGCCGGGGAGTCATAGCGTGGGGTGAATATTCTCGTGTGTGCTTGTTTGCTTTATCACTAAGTAATTTTTATTTGCTGTTCTTAGTTGTTTTCTATCTTTATTTATGGGTAGGAAACGCAAAATACCAAAAAAAAAATAGTTGTACCTACTGAACCAATGGTTGAAGAACCACTCAAAATCTATCACACTCCTAAAGCTTTTTACTTGGATCATCTTTGATCCCTATGTGCTCGTGCTGAAACCCCAACTAGCTTAGTTGAGGGAAAAACTTTAGATGAGCATGCTTGTTATGTGCGACACCGCATATCTGAAAAGGGAAACTTTTACTGGATCAAATTCATCATTTGCAATGCTATGCTTGGAATTTATGTGAAATATATGATGTTACTTGTTGTTCTGAAAACCCTAAGAAACACCTTCCCTACCAATGTGAGTTTTGTGATAATGGAATCGTATCTTCGTATGCTAAGGGTGTTTATAATTACTATGATGTTCAAAAAATTGAAGAATTTGTTGCTTTTAAGGGTCCTTATGACATTGCTTCTTTGATTGAAAAGTATGATGCTACTCTTTACAAATATGAAAATGTTGCCATACTTAAATATTTCTATGATAATTATGCTTCTAATCCTTATATTAAACCATATATTGAGGACTCCTCCGTTGTCCAAGAAGAGACTAATATTTTGCAGGAGCCTATGGAAGAAGAAATTGATGACATTGTGATCTCATTGGTTGAAAAAGATGAGGAGGAGAGCGAAGAACAAAAGGAGGAAGAGCGGATTGATCACCCGTGCCCACCTTCTAATGAGAGTAACTCTTCAACTCGTACATTGTTTAATTTCGCTTCGTGCTTACCGAAGGATGATTGCTATGATGATTGTTATGATCCCATTGATTCTCTTGAAATATCCCTTTTTGATGATGCTTGCTATGCTTGTGGCCAAGATGCCAATATGAATTATGCTTATGGAGATGAACTTGCTATAGTTCCTTATGTTAAACATGAAATTGTTGCTATTGCACCCATGCATGATAGTCCTATTATCTTTTTGAATTCTCCCGACTACACTATATCGGAGAAGTTTGCCCTTATTAAGGATTATATTGATGGGTTGCCTTTTTCCCGTTGCACATGATGATCTTGATGAATATAATATGCATGTGCTTGCTGCTCCTACTTGCAATTATTATGAGAGAGGAACTATATCTCCACCTCTCTATGTTTCCAATACGATAGAATTGCAAGAAATTGTTTATACTATGCATTGGCCTTTACTATGTGTGCATGAATTATTCTTTTATGGCATGCCGATGCATAGGAAGAGAGTTAGACTTCGTTATTTCATGATATATGTTAATCTGTGCTCACTACTAAATGCTAAATCATTGTTAATTAAAATTGGCTTTGATATACCTTGGGATCCGAGTGGATTCATTACTTGAGCACTATATGCCTAGCTTATTGGCTTTAAAGAAAGCGCTGCCAGGGAGACAACCCGGAAGTTTTAGAGAGTCATTTATTTCTTTGAGTGCTTTTATATAGTTTAAAAACAAAAAAATAAATAGGGGAACCCAAAACCTTTTCAAAAAGGAAAGTGAAAGTGAGAGAGACAAGAATTGTTGAAGTGGGGGAGCTCCTTGAACTTGTTCATGCTCACGAAAACTTTGTGAATCTTGAACACATAAACTTTTCAACAAAAATAATTATCCCCTTGTACAATTCCATTGTATTATAAAAATAATGTGCCAAGGTTTGCCTTTAGGATGTTTACAATGCTTGTTGGTTTGTACGGTGCAAGACAAAAACTTTGGCTGTAGTGCACGATTTTACATTTTTTACTGGAACGTCAAATGGTTCTGAAACTTTTGAACTGTCTTTCTATACAAATTGTTTATTTTTCCTAATTGTTTTAGAGTTTTTGGAGTACTAGAGGTACGGTGAATGTTCAGATTATTATAGACTGTTCTGTTTTAGACAGATTCTGTTTTTGATGCATAGTTTGCTTGTCTTGATGAAACTATTAATTTCTGTCAGTGGATTAAGCCATGGAAAAGTTATATTACAGTAGCTACAATGCAAAAACAAACTATGAATTGGTTTGCAACAGTACTTAGAGTAGTTTCTTTATTATACTAACGGATCGTACCAAACTTTCTGTTGAGTTTTGTGTGGATGAAGTGTTCGAAGATCGAAGAGCTCTCGATGTGAGGAGAAGGAAGAGAGGCAAGAGATCAAGCTTGGGGATTCCCAAGGCACCCCAAGTATATATTGAAGGAGACTCAAGCGTCTAAGCTTGGGGATGCCCCGAAAGGCATCCCATCTTTCTTCAACAAGTATCGGTATGTTTTCGGATTCGTTTCGTTCATGCGATATGTGTAAATCTTGGAGCGTTTTTTGCATTTAGTTTTCACTATTCTTTTATGCACCATGCTGGTATGAGATAGTCCTTGGTTGATTTATAGAATGCTCATTGCACTTCACTTGTATCTTTTGAGTGTGGCTTTATTGAATGCTTCATGTGCTTCACTTATCATTTGAAGTTTGGATTGCCTGTTTCTCTTCACATAGAAAACCGCCATTTGTAGAATGCTCTTTTGCTTCACTTATATTTGTTAGAGCGTGGGCATATCTTTTGTAGAAAGAATTAAAATCTCTTGCTTCACTTATATCTATTTAGAGAGTTGACAGGAATTGGTCATTCACATGGTTAGTCATAAAATCCTACATAAAACTTGTAGATCAATGAATATGATATGTTTGATTCCTTGCAATAGTTCTCCGATATAAAGGTGGTGATATTAGAGTCGTGCTAGTTGAGTAATTGTGAAATTGAGAAATACTTGTGTTGAGGTTTGCAAGTCTCGTAGCATGCACGTATGGTGAACCGTTATGTAACGAAGTTGGAGCATGAGGTATTTATTGATTGTCTTCCTTATGAGTGGCGGTCGGGGACGAGCGATGGTATTTTCCTACCAATCTATACCCCTAGGGGCATGCATAGTAGTACTTTGCTTCAAGGGATAATAAACTTTTGCAATAAGTATATGAGTTCTTTATGACTAATGTGAGTCCATGGATTATACGCACTCTCACCCTTCCATCATTGCTAGCCTCTTTGGTACCGTGCATTGCCTTTTCTCACCTTGAGAGTTGGTGCAAACTTCACCGGTGCATCCAAACCCTGTGATATGATACGCTCTATCACACATAAGCCTCCTTATATCTTCCTCAAAACAGCCACCATACCTACCTATCATGGCATTTCCATAGCCATTCCGAGATATATTGCCATGCAACCTCCATCATCATCATATACATGACTTGAGCATTTATTGTCATATTGCTTTGCATGATCGTAATATAGCTAGCATGATGTTTTCATGGCTTGTCCGTTTTTTGATGTCATTGCTACACTAGATCATTGCACATCCCGGTACACCGCCGGAGGCATTCATATAGAGTCATATCTTTGTTCTAGACATTGAATTGTAATATTGAGTTGTAAGTAAATAAAAGTGTGATGATCATCATTATTAGAACATTGTCCCAGGTGAGGTTATCAAAATAAAAGAGGCCAAAGAAGCCCAAATAAAAAAAGAGGCCAAAGAAGCCCACCAAAAGAAGAAGAAGAAGAAAAATAAAAAATGAGAGAAAAAGAGAGAAGGGGCAATGTTACTATCCTTTTACCACACTTGTGCTTCAGAGTAGCACCATGTTCTTCATATAGAGAGTCTCTTGAGTTATCACTTTCATATACTAGTGGGAATTTCATTATAGAACTTGGCTTGTATATTCCAATGATGGGCTTCCTCAAATGCCCTGGGTCTTCATGAGCAAGCAAGTTGGATGCACACCCACTTAGTTTCAGTTTGAGATTTCATATGCTTATAGCTCTAGTGCATCCGTTGCATGGCAATCCCTACTCCTCACATTGACATCAATTGATGGGCATCTCCATAGCCCGTTGATTAGCCGCATCGATGTGAGACTTTCTCCTTTTTTGTCTTCTCACACAAACCTCCATCCTCATGCTTTATTCCACCCATAGTGCTATATTAATGGCTTGTGCTCATGTATTGCGTAAGGGTTGAAAAGGCTGAAGCGCGTTAAAAAGTATGAACCAATTGCTCGGCTTGTCATCGGGGTTGTGCATGATTTGAATGCTTTGTGTGGTGAAGATGGAGCATAGCCAGACTATATGATTTTGTAGGGATAAGCTTTCTTTGGCTATGTTATTTTGATAAGACATAATTGCTTGGTTAGTATGCTTGAAGTATTATTGTCTTAATGTCAAATGATAGACTATTGCTTTGAATCACTCGTGTCTTAATATTCATGCCATGATTAGATTACATGTTCAAGATTATGCTAGGTAGCATTCCACATCAAAAATTATCTTTTTTATCATTTACCTACTCGAGGACGAGCAGGAATTAAGCTTGGGGATGCTGATACGTATCCCTCGTATCTATAATTTTTTATTGTTCCATGCCAATATTATACAACTTTCATATACTTTTGGCAACTTTTTATACTATTTTTGGGACTAACATATTGATCCAATGCCCAGTGCCAGTTCCTGTTTGTTGCATGTTTTATGTTTCGCAGAAACCCCATATCAAACGGAGTCCAAACGGGATAAAAATGGACGGAGAATATTTTTGGAATATTTGTGAAATATGGGAAGAAGAATCAACGCGAGAAGGTGCCCGAGGGGGCCACGAGGGAGGGGGCGCGCCTGCCCCCTGGGCGCGCCCCTGGCCCTCCTGGGGCCCCCGTAAGGCGGTTGCTGCTCTTCTTTGGCCGCAAGAAAGCTAATTTTCGGAGAAAAATCTGGGCAAAGGTTTCAATCCAATCAGAGTTACGGATCTCCGGATATATAAGAAACGGTGAAAGGGCAGAATCCCGGAACGCAGAAACAGAGAGAGACAGAGAGACAGATCCAATCTCGGAGGGGCTCTCGCCCCCCCCCCCCATGCCATGGAGACCAAGGACCAGAGGGGAAACCCTTCTTCCATCTAGGGAGGAGGTGAAGGAAGAAGAAGGGGGGGCTCTCTCTCCCTCGCTTCCGGTGGCGCCGGAGTGCCACCGGGGGCCATCATCATCACCGCAATCTTCACCAACAACTTCACCGCCATCATCACCAACTCTTCCCCCCTCTATGCAGTGTAACCCCTCTTTTACCCACTGTAATCTCTACTTAAACATGGTGCTCAACGCTATATATTATTTCCCAATGATGTATGGCTATCCTATGATGTTTGAGTAGATCCGTTTTGTCCTATGGGTTAATTGATTATCGTGATTGGTTTGAGTTGCATGTTTTATTATTGGCGTTGTCCTATGGTGCTCTCCGTGTCGCGCAAGCGTGAGGGATCCCCACTGTAGGGTTTGCAATATGTTCATGATTTTCTTATGGTGGGTGGCGTGAGTGACAGAAGCACATACCCGAGTAACTAGGTTGTTTGCGTATGGGAATAAAGAGGACTTGATACTTTAATGCTATGGTTGGGTTTTACCTTAATGATCTTTAGTAGTTGCGGACGCTTGCTAGAGTTCCAATCATAAGTGCATATGATCCAAGTAGAGAAAGTATGTTAGCTTATGCCTCTCCCTCATATAAAATTGCAATAACGATTACCGGTCTAGTTATCGATTGCCGAGGGGCAAATAACTTTCTCGTGAAAAAAGCTCTCTACTAAAACTAATTTAGTTGTGTCTTTATCTAAACAGTCCCTACTTTTTATTTACGCGCGCTTTATTATCTTGCAAACCTATCCAAAAACACCTACAAAGTACTTCTAGTTCCATACTTGTTCTAGGTAAAGCGAACGTCAAGCGTGCATAGAGTTTTATCGGTGGTCGATAGAACTTGAGGGAATATTTGTTCTACCTTTAGCTCCTCGTTGGGTTCAACACTCTTACTTATTGAAAGAGGCTACAATTGATCCCCTATACTTGTGGGTTATCAGTTCCATCCCTACATTTGTGCAGTTCCACCAAAATGCAGTTGAATAACCCTGTTTGCACAGATAATGAAAAGGCGTGATTACATTATAGTGGCACTAGTTGATGAAACATACACTAATAAACAGAAGAAAATATTACATCATACTGGAAATCGACCCAGGTCTCCCCGATACACCTTCTGCCAGTGATGAACATCAGTGTACAGCGGTAGTACAAGGAGGGGCCTTGAGACATTCAAATCTCTATTTTTGTGCAGATCAACTAAAATTAAGCACCCCAGTTTGCAAAAACGCTTAAACATTAACAATGGGACTAGTTGATGAGACATACATTAACAAGAGAAGCACTTTCTTTATTTACATTGGAAATGAAATGATAGAGATGACACTTGCTCTATTTTAACTGTATTATTACTTCATTTTATCAGTGACACTAGGGTCGAGCAGGTGGCAAACAAGGTGTACCGTGCGTCGCAAGGATGAAGGCCGGGGGTGCTTAGACTGGGATGCTGAAGCTGGCTCTTTCAGTCCCTATCTTCCCCCTGATGTTTCTGTGGTAGCATTTGGGTTGTAATCCAAACTTGGTCGAGCTGGTGCTGTGTCCCCCTACCTGCCTAGTTTATGTGGCGAACTTGTCTCCTGCTAGTACTCAGTCCGTTCTAGTAGTAGTTGCATAACTGCCCGTTTACACTGAGATGTTGTCAGATAATGGTTCTCTATGGTTGGGTTTCTTTAATGAAATCGGAGGGAACCCCCTCTTCCGATATATAAAAAAACAGTGGCACTAGCGGTGCCAAAACATTGCCTCAAATTAATAGTGCCACTAGATTAAGGTGCAAAATAATAACATTACTGCTTTATCATGGCAGTGCCAAAACAGTAGCACAAGAGCAGGATCAACATGCAGGATCTTTGGCAAACGGTCAGACCAAAAAGGAACATACCTCGTGATGGGAACCATATCTGCAGTCAACGCCATCGTAGAAGGGATGACACCAGTCACCAACATGGATGATTCAATTCATGGGACCTTTTGGTGCAGTTCACCTAAAATGAAGCAATGTCCCATGAGCTAGCAGCTTCTTCTTCTTCTTCTTTTTTTAAGAAAAGGGCTCCAGCCCCGGTTCCATTTCCATCAGCAAACGAAACCCACAGAGCTTCTTCTTCATTAGTTGCAATAAAATTGAGCAACATCAAGGTTGGTCGTGAAGCTCCTAGAGAGTAGGCGGACCAGGACAGTTGCATCTCTAACGAAAAGAAGCAACTTATCTTAATGGGAAATTTAGCAGGACATGAAAAAAGTGCCATTGATGCATATTACTGGAGGCATTACATTGAAAACAACAATGGTTTAACGTGTCCTTACTTTTAACAGTGCGACTACTACATTTTACCAGTGGCATTACATAAGAGCGGCTCGGGGCAACAAACATCAGAAGAGGATATCTGGATTGGTCCCATTTTTGTTCGGTATATAGCCACCTTATACTGTGTGAGTCTAGCAAATCTAGTGCTGGACTTACTCTGTTGACTTGTTCCCCAGTCCCCACTTTCTTTCCTTTTTCAACCAATAGATCGGGTTTATATTGAGTTTGTACTGTGTTCCTTTTATTTCCCTATTAGACCTAGAGACCAGTTGGATAGCCAGTCTCTGCTACTTTTCGCCCCCATTATTTCCTCTTTCAACCAAGTCCTAGATTCAGGTAACAAATCTTGCCCCACCCCCACCCCCTTTCTTCCTTGTTTGAACCAAGTACTACTAGATTCGAGTGCATGAACTAGTTTTACCTCTTAACAGTAAAAAATTAGGTGGTTTTCGAACAGCCGATCGATCCTATCTACACGAGGGGGCCTGAGAAATAGTAAAAGATACAAATGCAGCGACGTCAGGAGCTCGGGAAGTAGAGCAAGGCCAGTTTCGAAGAAAGTTATACCCGAGGGTCGCCGGGATGTCGCTAAGTGGGCGGGGGGAGGCCGGATCTACCCACACTACGACAGCGAGGAAGAAGGGGTGGGAGGCCCTCCCTCGCCAGCGATGCTTGGGAGAGAACGACAAGACACGCTGATTGGGACGCGCCGGCAGTGGGTAAGAGCCGTCGCCGTGGACGACCGCGTGAACGTTGCAGCTTCTCACCTTCCCCGGCGGAGAGGATCCGGCTGGATCTGTGACCAGCGGTGAGTAGAGAGAGAGAGAGAGTGTGGCCACCGCTGTCATGTTTAGATCTGGAGAGGACGAGACAGTGTGAAGAGAGCAACACTAGCAAGCAAGGGCGGAGTCTCCTGCCTATATAGTGGAGTACTACTTTTCTTTTGTCTACCGGCCGGAGCTGGCTTGACCTCGGCAATGACTGTCGAGAAGTCTTCATGCACGTGCCCCGGAGGCGCAGTTGTCGTCATTTTGATCTGAAGCACCGGATTATAACATATAACACGAAAAAATGCCACATGACAAGAAATCATAACCTCACTGCCCAAAGGAGACAAGATGAATCCCGACGGACAAACTAGATGAGGATCAAAGCTCAAATTAAAGATAAACTCATAGAAAAGGGGTCCGTCGATAGATGTCCTAATTAACATAGCCGGCTTGACCTAGATGGCAGCCGAGTAGTCTTCGTGCATGTGCCCCCAATGACTAGCCCAACTCAGTTGTCGCTGTTTAACCCTCGCAGTGATCCGAAGCACATGACACCTAATTTTGCGAGATGACAAGAAACCTTTTTTTAGATTTCTCACCAGAACTATAGCCCTGTACAAAACAGCCTGCACGATATTTAGACGATAGCCAATCCAGGCGTGTCTGCTGGAGTCTGGTCACATGCATGGATGAACTGATCTTCTGTGTCTTGCAGGGATTGTCCAGGTACCAACGTATGTACTTCTATTAACTCACCCGACTTGCGGGGCCGAGGATTGTGCCTATGGTCGGTTCTCAATTGCGGTCCCACATGTGTGTGCAAACACAATATGACGCGCGTTCCATTCGGAGAACGCGACGGGCGTGTTGTATACTCTGTACATGTGTACCACCGTTTTCTTGAGGCTTTGCTCCATGGTGCAATACATGGATACAAAATTAGTATACTGTACTATTCAAAAGTCGAGGGCGGGGCTTTTCCCGCACGGGTAGGCGGGCCAGTTCCGCCTAGTCGGTTCGACAGAGACGCGAGAAGATGAGGGAGTAGGCTGCTGCAAACGTAGGGCTGTGTGATTTGATAGTGAGTTACTGTTGGACAGGTGGGGCTCGGTGATTTGACTTGCCATTATCATTTTAACTGCGGTGCTACGACCGGCTTGAGTCTCCCGATTCCTGACCACCTCCATACAGGTGCCTCTCCCGATGCTCCACCATGTAGAGGCTGGCTCTTGCTTGAGAGCCCACTCCTCCACTTTTTCCTTGCCTCTTTCCCCCACGTATGCAAAAATGCCATGTAAAGCGGGCTTATAGCACACTATTGTACTTGATCCTACAGGTGGTAAGCCTGCCACATAGGCATAAAGTTTGATGTGGCAAGTTAATTAAGAAGAGAGAGACTAGTTTTGTAACGCCCACGATGCGGCTATATCTCCCACGTGTCGAGGCACGACTTAGAGGCATAACCGCATTGTGGTTTTGTCGCAAGAAGGGTCATCTTCACACAATCCCATGTAATGAACAAGAATGGGATAAAGAGTTGGCTTACAATCGCCACTTCACACAATACATAAATATAATTCATACATCATCCAAAATACACACATAGACCGACTACGGTCAAGATCCAAATGAAAATAAGACAACCCCAAATGCTAGATCCCCGATCGTCCCAACTGGGCTCCACTACTGATCATCAGGGAAAGACAGATAGTAATGACCACGTTCCTCATCGAACTCTCACTTGAGATCGATCCCATCATCTGCACTAGCATCGTCGGCACCTGCAACTGTTTTGGTAGAATCTGTGAGTCACGAGGACTCAGCAATCTCTCACCCGCGAGATCAAGACTATTTAAGCTTATAGGAAAAGATGGTGTAATGAGGTGGAGCTGCAGCAGGCAATAAGCATATATGGTGGCTAACTTGCGCAAATGAGAGCGAGAAGAGAAGCAACGGAACGGTCGTCATCTAGTAATGACCAAGAAGTGATCCTGAACTCCTACTTACGTCATTCATAACTCAAACCGTGTTCACTTCCCGGACACCGCCGAGAAGAGACCATCACGGCTACACACACAGTTGATGTATTTTAATTGGGTCAAGTGACAAGTTCTCTACAACCAGACATTAACAAATTCCCATCTGCCTCATAACCGCGGGCATGGCTTTCGAAAGATAATACCCTGCAGGGGTGTCCCAACTTAGCCCATCATAAGCTCTCACGGTCAACGAAGGATAAACCTTCTCCCGGAAAGACCCGACCAGTCTCGGAATCCCGGTTTACAAGACATTTCGACAATGGTAAAACAAGACCAGCAAAACCGCCCGAATGTGCCGACAAATCCCGATAGGAGCTGCACATATCTCGTTCTCAGGGCACACCGGATGAACACTACGTACAGCTAAAACCAATCCTCGAGTTTCCCCAAGGTGGCGCTGCAAGTGGCTCTAGTTTGGACCAGCACTCAGAGGAACACTGGCCCGGGGGTTTAAATAAAGATGACCCTCGGGCTCGCGAAAACCCGGGGGAAAAGGCTTAGGCGGCAAATGGTAAAACCAAGGTTGGGCCTTGCTGGAGGAGTTTTATTCAAGGCGAACTGTCAAGGGGGTCCCATAAATCACCCAACCGCGTAAGGAACGCAAACTCAAGGAACATAATACCGGTATGACAGAAACTAGGACGGCAAGAGTGGAACAAAACACCAGGCATAAGGCCGAGCCTTCCACCCTTTACCAAATATATAGATGCATTAATATAATAAGAGATATTGTGATATCCCAACATATCCATGTTCCAACATGGAACAAACTTGAACTTCACCTGCAACTAGCAACGCTATAAGAAGGGCTGAGCAAAAGCGGTAACATAGCCAAACAACGGTTTTGCTAGGAAAGGATGGTTAGAGGCTGACATGGCAATATGGGAGACATGATATAGCAAGTGGCAGGTAGCGCAGCATGGCAATAGAGCGAACAACTAGCAAAGCAAAGATAGAAGTGATTTCGAGGGGTGGTCATCTTGCCTGCAAGGTTCTTAGAGTTGTCGAAAGCTTGATCCTCGTAAGCGTACTCAACAGGTTCCTCGTTCATGAACTCGTCTCCCGGCTCTACCCAAGACAAGAACACAAGCAATGGAACCACAATCAATCACGAGAAATGCACAAGCAACATGATGCAAAACATGTATGATATGCGAGATATGATATGTGATGCATATGCGTGCTCCGGGAGGAAAATGATGAACAAGGTAGTAACTTGGCAAACCAAGCATGCCACTGGAAAGATGAGATGATTTCGGTCGAAATCGATATGAAGATGACCGGAAACGGATGCACGGTTTGCAAATGGCAAGCAAAACAAGAATGACATGAATCTGCGATTAACTGCATGATAGCACTTAAAATGCAACAAGTAACAATGCTACAGCACTCCAACGTAGCAATAAAGCATACGGCAGCAATCTACAGGAGATTCTTGACAAAAGATGAACGCTGAGCTACGGCTAGTTCACAACATAACGGGCTCAAACAAGCATGGCAAAAGTGCAAAAGATAACAGGTTCACAGACGGTGAAATTACTGGACATGGCAGGAAACAGCATCAGGTAGCAATGTTCAGAGCACGAAACAAGCATGCTACAGAAACTTAACATAGAAAAACAAGGCATGGCAGTATTCTACTAAATGCATATGACAAAAGTCCCTTACTGACCATAAGCCTAAAAGGACCGAAGACATGATGGCAAGTATGTAAACATAGCAAGTTTCGTTATCAGGTTTCAGACTTAGCAGAAAACAGAGCATGGCAGAAACAATAATATGAAGGCATCTTGGTGAGCTTGATGCCCTCACCACAAAGTAATGCATGACAAAAAAAGCATACCTACAGCAAGATGGCATGTTTATGAAGCTATCCATGGCAAGAGCAAAAACATAGCATGTATGGATCAACTACAATAAGCTTGGCAAAATTGAATAACACGTATACAATCTGCCAGAAATATTTTATAGCAAAAGTAGAGCAAGATTGAGTCATGCTATGGCACTCCATAATTGCAAACAAGGGCAGGAATGGATCCATTCCAAGTGATCACACGACCTCCTCTGGAATCTTTGTATTGCTGATACCAATCAGCAGCTTGGTCCTTGAGCTGAAAAGAATCTCAGGCCTGACATTGCTACATTCAAAATGCTTGTTGATGTCCACGAGCCAATCATCGGCATCTGTGGCCTCGGCACAGTAGCTGAAAGACTTGGGCTGATTTGCGAGAAACTGGTTGAGGGTAGCGAAGTGAGGCTGATTGTTGCCTTGGCCTTGATTTCCTTGATTGCCTTGCCCTTGGGTGCGTTCTTGCAAGAGTTGCAGAATCATCTGAGCATTGGCGTTGGTGGCTGCCATGATAGCTTGCCATGCCTCCGGAGGAGGAGGTGGTGGTGGAGGGTTCGCTTGACTCCCTTCATTGCGATCCGGATTCTGACGCGTTGGCGGAGCCATCCTGAAGAGGGTGACATCCGTTAGCATCTTGATAGAAAAATAGACAAGTAGAATCAACGGATAGAAATTGCAACATATAGTCTTCACAATAAACATTCGAACGAAGATGAACGAATGAATTCCGTAGTAAATCAACACACTTCCAATAAGTTGAGAAGCCACTTGAAAAAGATATGGAATCAACATATGACTTCGAAGCAACTCGAATACCACAACACAAAAAAACAAAGTATTGGCTTGCAGAATAAGCCGGAACAAACATATGATAGAGATTTCGTCCGAAGTTTTTGTGGTGGGGCCCACACGGGCTCGATCGTACAGCACCATCATGTACAAGGCTGTGCACATGACATACGAAGCGTCCCCGAGTCGGCATAGCCAAGGACTCTTTAAGACACTACGAGACCACTGTAAAACCAACCGTGTACAGGCGGACAACTAGACGTCGAACCCCAATCTCATATCATGCGTCTGTCGGAAAGATATCCTAAGGCTACTTGAATTCCCACTTATAAACTCCCGAAACTTTCTGGTTATGCAATCTGGTGTTGGGGATACAGGGGACACAAAATATATCACCCAAACTAGCAATCCCTAGATCCAGCTGTATCCATCCGTCAACACATAACCAAGAAACCTTCGGAAATCGTTTACCTCAACCTTCGAAAAGCATCCGTTATACAAGTTATGGCAATACTCCCGAACTACCGCCCCAGTACTGGGTGGCGTCGAGGTGATCTCACCAACAACTGCATAAAAGAGATTTCGATGTCGGCGAAACTCAGGTATTCCAGAACTGCAACGATAAAATTGTGACGACAACACCTCGGAGCTCAACTCCCCGGGACACTGCCACAACCCCTAGATGTCAGGAGGCACCAAGAACAATGTTCTTGTCACAAAACCATCGGAACGATTCCAAGATACCCGCGTGATCCTAATTTTTTTTGGTGAAATTTGAGGAGAGAAGAGTCAAAACTTCTACGTCAGGAGACCTCACCAGAGCGACGAAGGGACTGAGGAGTAAAAAGAATCCTACTCTCCGATATATATATATAATCCTAAGACTCAAAACATTTTTGTTCGAGACTCAACAACGCCAGCGATTCGATCAAGCAGGGGCTCCTAAGTCAGGGATGGCTCTGATTACCAACTTGTAACGCCCACGATGCGGCTATATCTCCCACGTGTCGAGGCACGACTTAGAGGCATAACCGCATTGTGGTTTTGTCGCAAGAAGGGTCATCTTCACACAATCCCATGTAATGAACAAGAATGGGATAAAGAGTTGGCTTACAATCGCCACTTCACACAATACATAAATATAATTCATACATCATCCAAAATACACACATAGACCGACTACGGTCAAGATCCAAATGAAAATAAGACAACCCCAAATGCTAGATCCCCGATCGTCCCAACTGGGCTCCACTACTGATCATCAGGGAAAGACAGATAGTAACGACCACGTTCCTCATCGAACTCCCACTTGAGATCGATCCCATCATCTGCACTAGCATCGTCGGCACCTGCAACTGTTTTGGTAGAATCTGTGAGTCACGAGGAGGCTTAGTTTATGAATACAGAGCATGGCAGAAACAATAATATGAAGGCATCTTGGTGAGCTTGATGCACTCACCACAAAGCAATGCATGACAAAACAAGCATACCTACAGCAAGATGGCATGTTTATGAAGCTATCCATGGCAAGAGCAAAAACATAGCATGTATGGATCAACTACAATAAGCTTGGCAAAATTGAATAACACGTATACAATCTGCCAGAAATATTTTATAGCAAAAGTAGAGCAAGATTGAGTCATGCTATGGCACTCCATAATTTCAAATAAGGGCAGGAATGGATCAATTCCAACGATATCTACAAAACATCCTTACTGAACATCTCCAAAATATGCATGGATCTCTCTGTAGCATCAAGTTTACATGGCAACAAAATAACAGCAGACAAGGACTTAGAGAAATCACTGTCCCTGAAATCAGAAACATTACGGAGCCTAGTTTGCATGCTTTTGCTAGTCACCACAGAGATCACAAAAATACATGGCATACACCCTTGGAAAGATGTCATGGCATACAACAAAACACATGTAGAGCTCATGCCCATAAGATGCACAGATGAGCTCATGCCCATAAGATGCACAGATTAAATGATACAAAAATAACAAATCTCCAAGTTCTGATAAGAACCAGCAGATAACAGCAACTAGCACTCTTGGAACAGAGATTTGGGCATCAAGATGTACTCTAATGAACATGGTGCAATTGAAAAAATTGTAGAGCATCACGAGGCGAACAATTCGATATATTACACGCGCGAAACGGAGCTATGTACAGGGAGTTATGAGGCAAAGAACATGTGCACATGCTGTAGAATGATGAAGACTTGGAGAAAATTCGGGGTTCGGGAAAGTCAACCTTCGGTCGTTGGATTCAAGATCTGGCCGGGGGCGAGCTTGGGCTCGTCGCCGGCGACGGGAGAGGAAGGGACGACGGCGGCCGGCGTCGGAGGAGGGCGTCGGAGGAGGGCGCCGGAGTGGCGTCGTCGACCGGGAACGGCGGGGCCGCGGCGGGAGGAGCCGGCCACGGGCGGCGGAGCTCGGGCCCGGGGCGGCGCTGGCCGGCGAGGCGCACGACGGCGGCGGCGGCGGTGGCCGGTGCCCAGGCGCGGCGGCGGGACGAGGAGGCGGGGCGACGCGCTCGGGGGCCCAGCCCGGGCTGCGGCGGGCCGACGGCGGGACGCGGTGGGGCTGGCGACATGGCGCGCTCCGATTCGCTGGGCGCGGCGGCGGAGATGTCCGGTGGCGGCGGGGGAAGTTGGCTAGGGTTTCATCTGCGAGCGTTTTTCGGGAGAGATGCATACTTATAGGTAGAGGGAGCTAGGAGAGTCCAAATGAGGTGCGGTTTTCGCCCACACGATCGTGATCGAACGACCTACAGCATGGAAGTGACTTAGAGGAGTTTTGGGCTGGTTTAGAGAGGGGGTTTTGCTGCAACACACAGAAGGCATCTGCGGTTACCCGGTTAACCGTTGGAGTACCAAATGACCTCCAAATGGAACGAAACTTGACCGGTGGTCTACCGGTGGTATACCAAGACCACTTGACAAGCCTCGGTCCATTCCGAGAACGTTTGACACCCGCTCACGAAAGAAAACAAGAGGGGTGCAGCGGAGGTGATGGGAGCGCCGGATTGCAAAACGGACAACGGGGAAAATGCTCGGATGCATGAGACGAACACGTATGCAAATGCAATGCACATGATGACATGATATGAAATGCATGACATGAACAAAATGCAAAACGAAAGACAAAAACCCGACCACGGAGGGAATATCATAACACATAGCCGAAAATGGCAAGAGTTGGAGTTACAAATATGGAAAGTTACATCCGGGGTGTTACAAGTTTGGTGACCCCAGTAAGAAATGGTGATAAGCGCGTGTACCTAGATGAAGCAAACTTAGCAACAAAAACTAAGCACCTATGCATTGGGGACTTGAGTTGCTAAGCTATTTAATGCCCATAGCACCTCATCTAAGCACCATTTCATTGGAGAGGTCACTCCTTGGCAAATGCAATAAATACTACGAAGAAAGAGATAGAGAGAGGTAAACAAAAAATACTCTTATAGTCAACCTTATAGCTAACCTTGTTGTATGAGTGACTAAGTGATGACTATGTATGACATGCCAACATCAGATAGCCTAACGCACCGTGTTAAATCTCCAAGGGCGCGACCGCGTGAGCGAGGCGATGGTCGTGGTAGGCGCGGCCATGATATGGGCTGCTGGCAGCCCTTGGATCTGAGATCGAACGGTCGCATGCTAAGTTGCTGAAAATTTGTAGAATAACCCTCCAGGATAGGACATTCACCCATAGGTCTAGAATCACGCCATGCAACCGTTCGATCTCAGATTCAAGGGCTCTCGAAAGCCCGTATCATGGGAGAATGGAAAGCTTCGTATCACCTGTAATTTTCCCGACGCTTGACATGACATCGAAAGCCATTTAATTGGGCGTCGAGTAGACATGACATCTAATTGGGCCCCCATAGTACTATGCATGAATCCATTTATCCAACAGGCAAGCCACTACCCTGCCATTCGCACGCGCCCCCCACTCGACATTTTTACAATCGATAAACCGCTCCTAGTCATCCCGTCCTTTCACATTACGGCAGTTCTACTAATCCTAACCCTCCTCCCAAATCCATGGCGTCCCAAATCTCCATGATCGGCGGTGAGTACAAGGTTAGAACCATCACCGGCGATGAGTGCGACATCATCTACACCCGTTCTTCCGCAATGGTGAAAGAATGCCTTGCTCGCTTCAAACGCATGTTCGAAAACTCAAATGGTGAGTGGGTCGCTGGGCTAGATGTTGAGTACACCATAGTCCTGGGAAGCGAGAAGAAACTAAAGGAGGCAGAGAAGAAGAAGCCCGCCATGATCCAGGTTTGCGTGCATGACTTATGCTTGGTCTACCACATATGCCATGCCGACGTTGAGTGCGAGGAATTTAAGAAGTTCCTCAAGGGCGGCCGAGTCAAATTCGTTATTGTAGACTTTAGGAACAACAAGGAAATCCTGGGTCGGATAGGCCTTGTTGTAGGCGACCCCTTCGACCTCCAGAAGGAAGGGCTGGTGCCCTCCCTTGATCAGCCTTCAATGTTGACCCTGGCAGGAGGCATGGTTCATCCTTCGTACGGTGAACTGAAGAAACCTCCGCACACATTTCATCGTGCATGGCAGCGGACTGTACTAGATATAGACCACATCTACTACGCTGCAATGGATGACTACCTTTGTTTCAATATCTATAAGGGTTGGATGAAGAGCAAGAGCCAAGTGTGCGGTTCAAGCAAAGAAGTATCGCCCAAGAGGAAGAGGGACAAGGATGAAGTCGAGGACGTGGACGAGGACTCCGAGTAAGGTGGCAGCGTCGTTTCTCATGGTGGTTCTAATGCAGTGTCTACCGGATTAGTTGCTTAGTTTAATTTCTGGTGTGCTTAGTTTTATTTGAGGGGTGTGTTGTGCTGAGCCCCCAGCAGAACTATGTTATGTTTCTTCTCGTTATATTTCGTACATTTCATCTTTTAGTTGGTATAGTACTACCACTCGTTTCTTGACATTATATACGTACAATATATATGGCCAACATCATATAGCAAGCAGTTTAGTTGTCAAAGAATTTCAGGGTGCTTAGTTTTGTCAAAGAATTCCAGGGTGCATAGTTTTATTTGAGGGGTGTGTTGTGCTGGACACAATTAACTTATCATTGTGAGAATCGGTTTATTTTTGTCATGTAACATGGTCAACGGGTTTGACGTGAAAATAACAATGTCTAATGGCATTTCTGAGCAAACATCTAACTTAACGATGGCATTTTTTAGATATCTAATTGCATTTTTGAGCAGGCATCTCACAGATCGATGGCATTTTTTGAGTAGTTGTAACTTCTAATGGCAAAACTGAGTAGTGATACACAACTAGTGGCATAAATAATAAGAACCCAAGAATTAAATAGGTATGCTAATTTCTTTATTTCTTAATTTCTTTATACGTTTGTGTGCGAAACAATATACGCTGCCTCCCCCCCAGATTTACATAGGCAACATAGAACTATATGAGTGCCCTGTTAAATTTTGGAATTATTCCGGGTTCATTTGGCCTTTTTATACATTAATTGAGTTTCTGGTCATTTAATGTGCATAATTCAAATTTGAACTACAAGCACATGCTCCCGTGCACCAAAGTTGACTGAAAAATCACATGTGTGTCCTCGGGTGAATTTCTAGGTCCCATGCAAGAAATGGGAATGAAATCCGAACATCTGGGCATCGTGGTTCGGCTGAGAACATCGAGAAGCTTGGTTTTAAAATTCTTGTAAATCCAAAACACGCCTGAAAATCATGAAACTTGGCATGGTGTCATGTCATGGTACTACCATGCTGTGGTTTGGAAACGAGCATGTTGTAATGTATACACATTGAACAAGGTCAGACTGGTTTGAATTTGAGGTGCCAATGGCAGACATCGTTTGGCCACATTGCATCCGTGCATGGACACACTATTCTAATTGGAGATGATGGGTGGCTTTCGCATCACATATCTATATCTATACCCCTATATATATATTATATTTTTTATTTTTTATACAGTGTGCGGATAACTTTAACTTTGAAAGATGGTCGTTGGATGAGGCCAATCCGATGGTGCAGAGATGGCAAATTTGAGCACTACTGGCCATTGGATACGATCTAGATTCCACCAGATTTTGCCACATGTACAATCTAGAAGACTCTATGGTTAAACTTAAGCATAATGCACAAACCTCAAAACACAAGCACTTCTTCTTTGTTCTAGAATCTTCCGTGTCAGAATTGCCCAAATGTTTTTCTACATGATTTGTTTGTACTTTATGCCTTACAACGCACAATTCCATGAATCTTAAAATAGATTAGCTTTCTTATAAAAACTAGATGATTTTGAATGAAATGAACTATAAGAATTAAACGAACATCTACATCATGCATATATGACTCAAAGCTTACATGCTATAATGTGGTATTTATTCATAATTTGGTTGTCAAATCTCATGCGTGCAATGCACGTGTACCTTACTAGTCTAAATGGTGTCTGTTTGTGTGTGTTGTGCGTGTTAAACACATTGTACGTAGTATATCATACTAGTCTAAATTTTCTTTTTTTCTTTTGGGTACACGTTAAGCTTGTTCTCCCGAAATTTCAAGCCGCGCCTTGTTATGCCGAAATTTCAAGCTAGCGCCTTGTTACCCTGAAATATTTAAGATAAATATTTGTCTCGTTGTGCTCCGACAACTCCCTGCATCTCAACCCGCGCCTTGCTATTCCAAAATTATAACGCGCGCGAAAACTCCCACCTCCTGTGAAATCCCGACACGCGAAATGCCCGTGATACCCCTGAACCGAAAGAACCGCCTCAAGTCGGTGGGGTACTCTCGTAACTTACCCCACATTTCGAACAAGCGCGTCCCTAAGCCATGGTTCCCCACTCCCATCCCATCCGCCCACCCATTCGTACACTGAGGCCGGGAAAACTCGCGAAGCCCCACACCCTCCTCCATCCGCCACCCAGCCGGAGCCTCTTCCCTGACGACGTCGTCCACAACAACACCTCGATGTCCCTCATCCACCGTACCGGATGAGGATCCGTCGTTGATCCGGTCGTCCCGCCGGTTCAGCCACCCCGTCCTCCACCTCCAAGGAGCTGCCCCACGTTCCCCTCGTCTTTCGCGCCACCTCCATTCCCACACCACCGTCTTCACCTGGACCACCGGAAGAGCATCATCATCACTGTTTCCTCGGATGAAGCTGTGGCCTAATCGGCGCCACCAAAGAGGTTGTACACTAATCGCCGCATTTTCTTCTTGATTCGGTCTCACAGTGCTGCCGGCGCTCGGTCCCGAGCCGACACGGCGCGGCTCCATCCACGGTGGCATCGCCGGCCACTTCCTCCATGGCGTCGCTCCCTCGGCGGTGACATCCACATTAGTAGGAGCTGATGCTGCTTTAGCTCTCGCTCGTGATGCTGCTCTGCTCTTGCTCTCTGTCCCCTGCCTGGTCTGCTCTTGCTCGTGCTGCTGCTCTCGCTCTTGCTCTTGCTTGAGATGCAGCTCCGATTTAGCTACACTTCAGTCGACTGAATCGACTTTTGGGTCAGTCGATTTTCAGGGGGTGGGGGGGCCTCGCCGGAGTTAAGGAAGAACCAGCCGCAGCGGGGAGGAGGGCTTGCCGGAGAGGGACCCCACTATCTATCTTAGGGTTCAGGGTGGGGCGATGGTCGCCGGCGGTGGTGGGGCCGTGGCATGGGGATCGCCGGAGAAAAAGCTCGGCACGGGGAGGCCTAGAGGGATGGCCGGGGCAGCGGCGGACCGGCGGTGGGGAGTGTTTTCGGGGCGGGCGGGGCGGCGCACCGCCGGCCGCGAGCGGGGGGGCGGCTGTTTGGCCGGTGGTGGCTGGCGGCGCAGGGGGGTGGAGGTTGAAGATGAACTGCGGGCCCTTGATTTCGCATCCAACGGCTGCAAAATCGACTGACCAGAGATGAAAAAGTCAGTCGACTGACGTGTAGCCTCACCTCTAGTGCGTTCAGTTTCGACAGTAAAATTCAGTTTCGACAGCAAAATTTCGTTTCGACGGTTAAGTTCAGTTTCGATAGTTAAATTCAGTTTCGACAGTAAAGTTCAGAGATGAGCGGCTGATGTATACATCTAGCACTTTGTGCTTATGTATTTTACGTCACCTATTGGAGATGCTATTAGAATTCCACTCAAGTTAATGTTGTCTCTCTTGTCCAGCTTCAGCCTCGGCGTCATACAACTCACAGGAGCTGCTCCAACGACGAAACCCTCCATCACAGCGAAGCAGTACCTCGGGCTCCATCTCCAGATGCCTAAGATCTTCTTCCCGTCCTCCGACAGCCAAGTCAGCCGGAGCATCCTCAATGGCCAACCCAATCATGCTGAGATTGACATGGCTTTGCCAAAGAGGTTGTACACTTCTTGTAGTTTGACTTAATCTCACCATGCTTCTTTGCATCATGTGATCTTCCAATTCTTGCGAACCAAACATCCAGATTGGCAGAAATCCTGTGTTTTTAAATTCTCTGTTTTGCACGTGCATTCCTATCCTATTCATGTCTATTTCCTATCCCTGCATTGTTAGAATCCTCAAATTCAAACAAGCCCTTACACAATTACTTCTGTTACAGATATGTTTCAAAGAAAACCTTGTGTGGTTTGTCCTGCTCCTGCGGTGCTATGTTCCACCCCAGCTCAGCTGCTCCAACGACGGAAGGGTTCACCACAGCAGGGATCCGCTCTCCAGACTGTCTTTCGCCGCCTCAGATCTTCTTCCCCGCCGCCGGCAGCCACGACAACTGCATTACCATCATCAACTAAGCAGATGACCTTGAGGACTACACGGGTCCCCAAGAGAGGTCGCACTCTTCCGTGTCTGCTTACGTTATGCATTGCTTAATATGATGACATGCTACTTTATCGTCGTGTTCACCTATTAGACTCCGACTCAGGTCCAAACTTATGCTGAAACTTGAGTTTTTAAATGGTTGTGGGGTACATATTGGGGCAGCAATCAGTACTATCTGTCGACTATCTGGTTAAAGGAGCCATTATCTGTATTTTTTAACGAAAGCTATTATCTGCCTGCTATCATTTGTTTTGGGTCTATCCACAGTTTGCTACCATCACTCTGGATTTGTGCATGCACTCCTTACATAATCTCACTATGTTTTATTCCTATGCATGTTAGTTATTGTACACAATGGAACTGAACATGTAGAGCAAAAGAGACGAGCCTTGCGTGGCAATAAAATTTCATGCAGACGTCGCTCCATGGTGGGTGCAAAGGCAGCCCTCCTCCACCCATTTTGGATCATAATCAAGAGGAAGATAATTGTTCTGAGGGGGATTCAGAAGCAGAAGACCACTCCTATTTACCCCATGAGGTCTTCGCTCTAACTTGGCATGGTGATGTTGGTAAAATCATGCATATGGTGCCTTGCATTGCTTACTGTATACATCAAAGATGTCATCTACTTAGTTTAGACATGCTTTGTGTCAATGCCATCTGTTTAGTTTCTTTATCGTATATGTGAATCATGCAATGCCATCTTGTTTAGCCAGGCATCATATATGTGAACTTTGCAATGCCACCCTGGTTAGCCAGTCATCTTATATGTGAATTATGTCATGACATCATTCTTTTATTACATGTTAAATTTGTCAACAATTTTAGTACATTCAATTACTCTTCCTGTGCATCAGCCATTCGGCACGGTCATGGAAAAATCTAGAGTGGAAACAAGGTCTTTAGAGCAGACAATTCTATCTGACGAAGCGCATGTCTTGCTGGTTACAGATAGCTCCTCATAGGAGGATTCAGAGACAGATGACCAGTCCTATTCCCCCCACCCCCGAGGTGCATGCTCTAACTTGGCAGGGTTATGTTGCTCATATCGTGCGTATGGTATCTTGCATTGCTATGTCATTTGCTTAGTTTGGACATGCTTTGTGTGAATGCTACCTGTTTAGTGTCGAATTACCATATATGTGAATTATGCAATGCCATCTTGTTGCAAGACATTATATATGTGAATTATGCAATGCTATCTTGTTGCAAGGCATTATATATGTGAATTATGCAATGCCATGCTGTTTAGCCAAGCGTCATATATGTGAATTATATCATGCCGTCCTTTTTTTGTATTTCTCATTGCTTTTGTCGACAATGTTTGTATATTCAACAGCTCTTCCTGTGCATCAACCATTTGAATTGGTGATGGAGATATCTGGAGTGAAAACAAGGTCTTCAGAGCAGACAATGCTACCTGGTGAAGCAGATATCTTGCTGGTTACAGATAGCTCTTCAGAGGAGGATTCAGAGGCAGATGACCAGTCCTATTATCCCCCTTAGGTGTATGCTCAAACTTGACAGGGTTATATTACTCATATCATGCATATGTTGTATTACAATGCTTAGTTTTTTTACATCATATACACGATATTAAATGCCATCTCCTTAGTTGACACATCATATATGCGATTGCCCTCTGCTCACTTCCTTAGTATATAAATCATATATTTGAATTATATCATGCCATGATGTTTACATAGATAGCATGTATCTGAATTATGGCATGCCAACCCATTTTCTAAAGACATAATATAGTTATATCATCTCATCCTGTTCACACTTCACATAGTAATCATATTTTGAATTATGTCATTCTATCTGTGAATTATATCATGTCATCATGTTTCCATCGACGGCATGTTTGTGATTTATGGCATGCCAACCACTTTAATAGACACATCATATAGTTATATCATGTCATCCTGTTTACATAGTCATCATATTTTGAAGTATGTCATTCTATCCTGTTTAGTTAGCCATCATACATGTGAAATCGTGTCATGCTATCTATTTAATTAGCCATCATATATGTGAAATTATGTCCTGCTATTCTGTTTGGTTAGACAACATAAATGTGAATTATTTCATGCCCTGTTTTCTTCCCTACTATCCATTGCACCTGTCTATCTTACAATGTTTGTACATTCAATTACTTTTCTTGTTTATCAGCCATTTCAATTGGAGGGGGTGATGGCAGTATCTGTGGGAGTAAAAACACAGTCTTCAGAAAAGATCGTGCTACCTGTCGATGGAGATAGAACCACGGTTGTACTTGCCCAAGAACCATCCCCACCACACATAACCCAGACTCACGCAGATTGTACCCCTACCCAGTTGGACAGAGAACCAGCTACACCCCTTCTAACCCCAACCGCAGCAGATAGTAACCTAGTTCCCGTTGACACAGCACCGTCTCCACCACAGAGCACCCAAACACGAGCAGTTAGTAAGGCAACTGCAGTGCCCAAAGCACGAGGACCACCACTCCGAACCCCAAGTCAACGCTTAAAGCAGAAGAAGAATTGTTCTCACGTCAGGTTCCGTACCTATGGTGCATACTACTTTGCTCTTGCATCACTGTATTTACTCATACCAACTAATTTCAAATTTGAAGGATGCAATTGAAACTCCAATGGCGCAACAGGTATGTTTTAAACATGTTTCTTTAACGTGTTTGCTGTTGTAACTTGCTCTATGTTGATTTCAGTTTCAATTGAATAAATAGTTATATTCTCATGCCATGCACCTTACAAGTGTTGTTATTGATGTGTAGTTTCCCACACTTATATTCTGTCTAAGCTGCTTTGTCTTAAATATATATGATTTGAACGGTATCTATCTTGATTTGGCAACATAAACTAGAATGATATAGACCATACAATGACCATACTACATAGATATATGTTTGTTTCATGCTGTTATCCTGTCCACCTTACTACTGAACTGGTTTACCAAAATGAGTTTCATATACTACATTGTAAACCTGTGATGTGTTTGTTTGTTTCTCTTTTAGAATGCGGATAAAATATTGGAGAAGAGTACCCCGTTATGCAATGGTACAGGAAGTAATGCAGATAAGGTTCAAGATAGTGAGACATCCCTGTTGGTCTCCAAGAAAGCTGATAAAAACTATATTGAAGACACTGAGACAACCCCAAAGTCCTGTCTTGATGTAGTGTTCGAGTTACTGGCTACTATTGCTGGCACCAGCTCTTCGAACTCGCTGCCTGAATCAGTTCAGCTTCTTGAGTCTCAACTTCAAGTTGAAAGACATCGACCAGATGTTATGCGATAGGAAGCCGAAGGACTGAGGAAGTCCCTGCAGAATTCAGATGCATACTTTCTGGTGCAATAGCAAGTGCTGGAGGATTTAAGCGCCAAACAAGAGAAAGTTAATAGGCTTCCTAAGCATCTTGCCAGCATTATGGGTACCCAGGATATTGTTTCTTGTGCTCTTCTGAAGTGGTTTCAGTTCTGGACTTGTTTTGCTGCGGCGTTTATATGCTGCTTTGTTCCCTATATTTGCACTGGTGGCGAACTTTGATGCCCAGTGGATGTAATATGTGTAATAGCCGTGATAGCCTAGCGTAAGTTGCTTGCCTATTTATTTCCTTATTGTCTTGTTTATTTGTTTTCTTTTAGTCAGTGCAGTTCTTTTTCCGCGGTTTGCTGGTGGCCGCAGTAACCTACTTTTTAAAACTAGGCCACATTAACCATGGGCTACATATTTACTGTAGCTAACATGGGCCTCCTACGGGCCGTAGAAACAATGGGCCTTCTAAGGGCCGTAGAACCAATGGGCCTTCTACGGGGCGTAGAAACCATGGGCCTTATACGGGCCGTTGACACAATGGGCCTTCTATGGGCCGTATCATCAATGGGCCTTCTACGGGCCGTATGATCGGTTGGCCAAACATGGGCCAATAACAGACCACATCATGGTCGTAAATGGGCTAGAGTTGAAATCGTCCGTTCATGGGCCAACCATAATGGGCCGTCATTAATTGGCCGTATTTGATGACGCTATGAAAACGGCCCAACGTATTAACGGGCCACAAACGGGCTGACTGCAACCACGGGCTGAATTTGGCCCACAAGCAGAAAATGAAAGTAACGGGCCGAAAGTAAACGAATGCTGGAAATGAGCCCAAGAATAAATGGGCCCTGAGAAGGCTGAAAGATAACATGGGCTGGAAACGGCCCAACGGAATAATGGGCTGTTAATGGGTATAAAGTGATACACTGTTCATTACAGGCCAGTTTTACGACGGGCCGTTAATGGGCCGAGGGTTACTAAGGGCCTCATATTGGCCGAAAGACGTCATGGGCCATACATGGGCCGAAAGTTAAAATGGGCTGGAATTATATTGGATGGCCCAGATGATGCTACTGGGCCTAATTCGGATAGGCCGTAAACGGGCCCTGGGTTAGCGGGCTGTAAATGGGCTATATGCGAACATGCCATTAATAGGCTTGCCGTGGGCCGGCCCGCCACCTTTTGACCAAGTCAAACGGGCCGGCCTTTTCACATGAATGGGCCTCTGTTGGGCCGTGCCATGTGTCGACGTATCATAGGCCCCTTGGGTCCAATGAGTGGATGACATCTGTCCCAACGGCGAGCCGACACGTGTTCCCTCCAGCCAATGATGATTTTACATGTGGAAAATCCCCATTGGTCGGGGCTGTTAACGGGTTATCGGATCCAAAACCGGACCCGATAGCTTAACGGTTTTCCGTTATGGTGGATGCCATGTGTCGGTCACCCTTGACGAAAGCACTTCTATGACGCGCGATTTATCATCATGGAAGTGGACACTTCTGTGATGATAATTTTGGTAATGTCATGGAACACTTCTACGACAGCACAGGTATGACTATCTTGATTCTGTCATAAAATTGTCATGGATGTACATGCATGACAGAAAACGTGACCTACTGTGACAAACACGTATCATCACGGAAGTGTATTTTTTTGTAGTGTCGGCTTTATTATACTCATCATAATATATACATTGTCAAAATATGTACATCACAAGAGCCAGTGGCTGAGGTGTAGTAAGGCCGAAGATGAGCAATATTCCACGGCCGGCAGGTCTCCTCCTCCGACGTGTGTGAGTCCTTGTGGTCTGGAACATCGACAAGGTAGTATGACCCGTTGTTTAGATTTTTGCTGACCACAAAGGGCCCTTCCCAAGGTGGGGAAAGCTTGTGCATATCAGTTTGATCCTGGATAAGTCGGAGCACCAAATCACCTTCTTGAAAGGTCCTGGTTTTAACCCGACGGCTATGATAATGGCGCAGATCTTGCTGGTAAATCGCCGAACGAGCCGCCGCAAGGTCACGCTCCTCATCCAATAGATCAATAGCATTCTGACGTGCTTTTCATTATCAGCTTCAACATAATCCGCCACACGAGGCAAATCGTGACGGATGTCACTAGGGAGAACCGCCTCTGCTCCATAAACCATGAAGAAAGGCATGTAACCCGTAGATCTATTGGGATGGTATTGATGCTCCATAACACTGAGGGTAAACCCTCCACGCAACAACCTGACATCCTCTGCAAAGGGACCATAAGTCGAGGCTTGATGCCTCTCAAAATTTCTTGATTGGTTCTCTTAGCTTGACCATTGGACTGGGGGTGAGCTACTGACAACACATCTAGTCGAATATGCTCTCGTTGACAAAACTCTTTCATAGCACCTCTGGATAGGTTAGTGCCATTATCAGTTATAATGTTGTGGGGAAAATCAAAACGGAAAATCACCTTTTTGATTATTTGAACCGTCGTCGCCGCGTCACATTTACTAACGGGCTCTGCTTCAACCCACTTCGTAAATTTGTCAACCGCCACCAAAAGGTGGGTATTTTTATCTTTGGACCTTTTGAAAGGCCCAACCATGTCAAGCCCCCAGACCGCAAACGGTCAAGCAATTGGAATCATCCTCAATTCTTGAGCCGGCACGTGAGCTCGTCTTGAAAATTTCTGACAACCATCACATTTACTGACCAAATCCTCTGCATCAGCGTGAGCCGTCAGCCAATAAAATCCATGACGAAAAGCCTTAGCCACGAGAGACTTAGAGCCGGCATGATGACCACAATCTCCTTCATGAATCTCTCGTAGGATCTCACGACCTTCTTAACGTTGAAACGCCCCCGTAAAACTGTGGTGATGCAACTCTCCATTGACAATAGTCATTGACTTAGACCGCCGGGTTATCTGCCTGGCTAAAGTTTCATCTTCAGGTAACTCGCCCCGGGTCATATACACCAAATATGGAACTGTACAATCAGGAATAGCATGAAGAGCCGCCACCAGCTGTGCCTCCGGGTCAGGAATAGCAAGATCTTCCTCTATAGACAGTTTGATTGAAGGATTATGCATAATATCAAGGAAAATATTGGGCGGCACCGGCTTACGCTGGGATCCCAACTGACTTAAAGCATCAGCCTCCTCGTTTTTCCTTCGATCAACATGCTCCACTTGATAGCCCCTGAAGTGACAAGCAATAGCATCAACCTCTCGGCGATAAGCCGCCATGAGTGGATCCTTAGAATCCCAAGTGCCTGAAACCTACTGAGCTACCAAATCCGAGTCACCAAAACACCTCACCCGGCTTAAGTTCATCTCCTTAGCCATCCGAAGACCATGGAGCAAGCACTACTAGAATCAGCTAATTTGCCATCTGCCAGCTCTTTGCCATCTGCTAGCTGACGGCAAAGAAGCTCTTTGCCATCAGCTACCCAAAAGCAGACGGCAAAGAAGCTCTTTGCCGTCCGCGAGCTCTTTGCCGTCTGCCAGCAGACGGCAAAGAATCTTTGCCGTCCGCTGGCAGACGGCAAAGAGAGAGGTGGCCCCCACCCCCCGCCCATTTGGAAAAAACTTAACGGCCCACCTCTTTGCCGTCTGCCAGCAGACGGCAAAGAGGCAAAAGAGCGGATGACAAAGAGGAGACTACCAAACGGCCCGTACCCCCCCCCCCCCCCCGCCCGTTACTCTCTGTTCTCTCCTCGTCGACGCGCCCCGCCACCACTTCCCACCCCATCGCCGCCGCCGCCGCCCCCACCACTCGCCGCCGCCCGGTCGCCCCACCACCCCGCCGCCCCACCGGCCCCCGTCCCGTCGCCACCGCCGCCCGGCGCCGTCGCCCCACCACCCGTCGCCCCTGCCGCCCCGGCCCCCCGCCGCCCCGGGGCCCCGCCGCCCCGTCCCCCCACCGCCCTGGGCCCAGCCCCCCGCCGCCCCAGGCCGCCCCGGCCACCTCCTCCACCGGCCACCTCCTCCACCGGCCCTGGCCCAGGTGAGCCCCCCTCCTTTTTTCTGTTTTTTTGTTTTTTCCTTTTTAGTTTTAGTTTTAGTTTTAGTTTTAGTTTTAGTTTTAGGTTTAGTTTTAGTTTAGTTTTAGGTTTAGATTTAGTTTTTTCCTTTTTTCTGTTTTATTAGTTTTAGGTTTATGTTTAGTTTAGATTTAGTTTTAGTTTTAGTTTTAGATTTAGGTTTAGTTTTAGGTTTAGTTTAGTTTGAGGAAAGAAGAAGAAGAAGAGAAAAAGAGGAGAGGAGGAGAAGAAGAAGAGGAAAAAGGAAAGGAAGAAGAAGAAGAGGAGGAGGAGAAGAAAAAAGAAGAAGAGGAAGAAGAAGAAGAAGAAGAAAAAAGAGGAGAGGAGGAGAAGAAGAAGAGGAAAAAGGAAAGGAGGAGGAAGAAGAAGAAGAAGAAGAAGAAGAGGAAGAAGAAGGAAAAAAGGGAAGAAAAGGAAGAATAGGAGAAGAAGAAAAGGAAAAAAGAGGGGAAAAACCCCGACCTGACACGGCACCCCGACCCGACACGGCACACCGACCCCGACACGACACCCCGACCCCTAGACCCGACCCCGACACCCCGACCCCGACCCCGACCCCGACACCCCGACCCCGAGCCTGACCCGACACCCCGACCCCGACACCGACACGGCACCCCGACCCCGACCCGGCACCCCGACCCGACACCCCGACCCCGAGACCCCGACCCCGACACCGACACGACACCCCGACACCGACACCCTGACACCACACCCACCCTTACCCCGACACCGACACGGCACCCCGACCCCGACCCGGCACCCCGACCCGACACCCCGACCCCGAGACCCCGACCCCGAGCCTGATCCGACACCCCGACCCCAACACCGACACGGCACCCCGACCCCGACACGGCACCCCAACCCGACACCCCGACCCCGAGACCCCGACCCCGACCCCGACCCCGAGCCTGACCCGACACCCCGACCCCGACACCGACACAGCACCCCGACCCCGACCCGGCACCCCGACCGACACCCCGAGACCCCGACCCCGACCCCGACACGGCACCCCGACACCGACACGACACCCCGAGCCCCGACACCTCCCGAAAAGGTGTTCTTTGGCCTTCCAGAAGCCGACGGGGTCATATATTTGTGAATTATTAGTTAGGTCATAAATTTTTCGATTTTGTTATGAAAAACATCATATATAATTGTGTTGATCGGGTAGTTTTAAATGTGCAGTTGTTTCATCGCTGCGAGGTTTGGTGTTCGATGACCTCGTCGTGCGTTTGACGAGCTCTGCCCCTTCGTTCGTGGGTGAGCACAAATGACATGTCCTCCTCCCCCATTAATTATTTGATCTATTCCGATGAAACTTGATAGCTAGCTATATATGTGTCTTGAATCATCAGTATGCGTAACCAATATGTGTCTCCCGTTCGAAAGCGTCATAGTTATAAATATGCATGCATTTGCATATTTATAACCTTGATTCTTTCGAATTGTCCAACGCTATCCATGGACAGCCCGAGTATGTTTAGATTGGGTTCGTTTTCCCATATGCTTTGCTCCGGATCCGACGCATAAATTTCGTCAGTGCCTCCCCTGTTGTTCTCCGGATACACATCCTCTCTGTTTATTGCAGAGACGTGTATCAGTAGAACAGCGGGGAGGTACTGCCGAAATTTTGCGTAGGATCCGGAGCATAGCATGGGAAAATGAACCCAATCTAAACATACTCGGGTGGGATTAGGACCTATCATTACCTATTAGAGTGTAGGTTGCATGGACGTAATAAAATTGACAAAGTAGATCAACTGATGAATATATACATGGTGAATTATATATATATATATATACATATATATATATATATATATATTTGTTGTGTGTCTAGTAGCTCTGAAAGTCAAGATGAGTGATCGTGCGTGGATGTACACCGGTCACACTGGTCAGAACAAATGGAGCACTGAATGGTTCACAAAAACCAAGGGGTTTGTGCGAGCCGCATTTGCAAATGGCCAGAGGAAAACCTGGTGCCCCTGTTTACGGTGCGGCAATTGGGAAAAGAGGACAGAGGCTGAAATGGGCAAACACCTGCAGAAGAGTGGTTTTACGCCCGATTATACGGTGTGGACATTTCATGGTGAGTCTGCCCAACGTGACCGAGCTGAGGTGGGTCGTCGTCGCACCGACGAGCATGGTACCGGGATGGAAAACATGGTGCAAGACTTTGATGATGCTCGGGATTCGGACGAGGAGATGGAGGAATCTGCAAAGGCCTTCAATGAAATGTTGGAGTCTTCAAAACGTCTGCTCCATGAGCACACTGAGCTTTGTCAGTTGTATGCCATCTCACAAGTAATGGCTCTGAAGGCTCAGTTCAACTTGGGCAGAGAATGCTACGATGCAATGATGACAGTATTTGGACGCTTTCTACCCAAAGGCCATGTAATGCCTGCAAACCTGTACCAGTCGGACAAAATCCTCCGTGCACTGAAGATGCCCTATGATAAGATACATGCCTGTGAGAAAGGATGTGTCTTGTTTAGGCTTGACTATGCGGACTTGAACTATTGTCCCATTTGCAAGTCTTCCAGGTATGTTGTGGTAGACAACGGTATGGGTGAGAAGACACAGACCAAAATCCCCGTTAGTGTTCTTCGGTATATGCCAATCGTACCAAGACTTCAACGTCTTTTCATGGTCGAAGAGACGGCCAGACAGATGACATGGCACAAAACGGGCAAAAGAACCAAACTAGATGCAGATGGGAATCTGATGATTGTACACACATCGGATGGTGTTGCGTGGAAAAAGTTTGATGAATTACATGGTGACAAAGCGGCAGATCCGAGGCATCCTCGAGTCGGCATCAGCACGGATGGGTTCAGTGTGTTTGGTATGACGGCAGCCCAATACAGTTGTTGGCCCGTATTTGTCTTTCCACTCAATCTCCCCCCCCCCCGGACAGATTATGCAAAGAAAGAACATTTTCCTGACGTTGATAATTCCAGGGCCCAACTATCCGGGGAAAAATATGAATGTGTACATGCAACCGCTTAAGGACGAATTGCAAGAAGCCTGGGATAATGGGTTCGAGACATACGACGCCTATAGCAAACGGAACTTCATAATGCGTGTCTGGTACATGTACTCGACGCATGACTTGCCGGCGTATGCGCTATTCGTTGGCTGGTGTGTGCATGGAAGGTTCCCGTGCCCCACATGCAAGGGAGCTCTTGAGTTTCGTTGGCTTCAGGACGGTCGCAAGTTTTCTTGCTTCGACATGCATAGACAGTTCCTGAATCCTCGCCATAAGTTCAGGAAAGACAAGAAGAACTTCATCAGAGGTAGAGTTGTCAAAAACTCTGCACCACCTGCATTGACAGGCCAAGAGACCATGGATCAGTTAAACGCTCTCGAGCCAGATCCAGAGCGTCCAGGGTACTTCAAGGGGTATAATTCTAAGCACGCTTGGACTCACAAAACATGCTTATGGGATCTGCCTTACTTCAAAGACCTCCTTTGCCAACACAATATCGACATGATGCACACTGAGAAGAATATCGCCGTGGCACTTTTTGGTACATTGTTCAGCATAGATGGGAAGTCAAAGGATAATACTAAGGCTAGAGTCGATCTGGAGGCGCTATGTGATAGGCCGTTACAAAACATGAAAGAACCGAAAGGAAAGCAAAATTGGACGAAGCCAAAGGCATGGTTCAATCTTGGAAGGCCAGCTATGAGGGAAATTATCTTGTGGGTGAAAATGCAGTTGATGTTCCCCGATGGGTATGCAGCGAATCTACAGAGGGGAGCCAGCCTTGATAAATTGAAGATATTTGGTCTCAAGAGTCATGATTGGCACATATGGATTGAGCGAGTAATGCCGGTGATGTTGCGTGGCTTCATCCCTGAGGATGAATGGCTAGTACTGGCAGAACTCAGCTATTTCTTCCGTGTTCTTTGTGCGAAAGAACTATCGCCTGGCGTGCTAGAAGAAATGGAAGAGTTGGCGCCGGAGTTGATCTGCAAGTTAGAGAAGATCTTTCCACCGGGCTTCTTTAATCCAATGCAACATTTGATTTTGCATCTCCCGACCGAGGCAAGATTGGGGGGGGCCCGTGCAAAATCGTTGGTGCTACCCAACTGAGAGGATGCAGAAGACGCTTCGACAAAAATGTAAAAATAAACGTAGAATTGAAGCATCGATGGCTGAGGCATTCATCACTGAGGAGGCGGCAAACTTCATGACAGCACACTACGAAGCCAAAAATCGTCATTTGTATAATCCGAAGCCTCGGTACAATGCTGACGACCCTAAAAAGGGTGGATCCAACCTCAGCCTATTCAAAGGGAATCTCGCACCAGCCAGTGTTTCAAATCCAGTATCTTTGGATAACGAACAATGGCGGACCATTTCGTTGTATATCTTCAACAACATGATAGAAGTGCGGCCGTACATCGAGTAAGTTCTCGGTACATAGTTTCCCAACTTCTATTTCCTTTGAACTGCTCTTATTCCTGGATATTTCATACAGTCGATATGTCGCCTTATTCTCGTATGGAGCGGTGATCCAAAAGGATTATGTCGAAGAGTATGAGCTTCTCGCAAAGCAAGGAGGTGGCTATCCCGGTTTCATCTCTTGGTTCAAACAAACGGTAATTTCTATTAGGCTTTTAGGCTAATTTGTAGAAGGCTATCCCGGTTTCATTCGCTAATTTGTGCGTAATGCAACAATCCTTTCATATTAAACTTGTAGGCTAATTCAGAGTCTATGGACGCCGAATTGAGACAAGTCGCTAATGGTTTTGACTATAAGGTCCGTTCATTTGACAAATACGACATCAACGGGTATCGCTTTTGTACCTATGGCAAAGAGCTATCTATGGCCGACCGAAAGTCTACAAATTGTTGTGTATCTGCTATCGGCGAAGGAGGTACTGAGTATTATGGGAGAGTTGAAGCAAATTATGAACTTCTATTCTATGGTGAAAACCCACCGAATGTCGTAGTCTTCAAATGTTATTGGTTTCAGCCCAAGGAGACTAGAAGGACTCATGAACATATAGGGCTAGTTGAAATCAACCAAAGCACCCATTTAGATGTTCCTGATGTCTATATTACGGCTCAACAGGCGACCCAAGTATTCTATCTACCGTGGGCCTGCCAAACTAATCCAAATCTGAAAGGTTGGGATGTCGTTTATGAAGTGCCGCCACGTGCTAGACTATCTCCCCCAAAGGAAGAGGATTATGAACCTCACATTAACCCAGACACATATGAAGGAGAATTCTTCCAAGAGACACGTCTTTCCAAAAAGCGTTTCAAGAACCGCTATACTTCACCCCAAAACATTGAAGTAGACAGCGACAGTGAATCCGACATCACCCCAGAGGAGGAACAAGAAGAGCCGGAACAAGAAGAGGTTACTGCTGCGGATGACCTGTCATTGCTTGACCGATTACGTCAAGGTGGCCTTCCACATGTTGATGCCACTGAACCATATGAGCCCGTCATTGATTATAGTGATGATGATGATTATGCATTTATTGATGATACTGATCGAGATTATTAGTAGTGTCAGGTATTAAATTTTTTTATGTTGTACTTGATGATGATACACTTAAGTGATACACATATTATTATTCATGTCGGTCTTTTTTTATGTTGTACTAATTTCGTTTATTGTTTGTCATGGCAGGTGTTGAAAGATGGTGGGCGCTGGTCGGGAGCGCGCCAAGGCCCCTTCTTCGTCGGCGCATGGTCTGAGGTCTTCCATTCCAGACGCACCTCTCCGTCGAGCATTGCTGGACAGTATGGCCACACCGCCGGGCCCTTCTTCGTCGACCGCGGTGCCCAGCAGGGGATGAGGTAGGAAGAGAGGAGGTGGGGCACGTGGTCGCGGGAGAGGAGGTAGGGTGACTGCTACGGCGCCTTCCTCGCCGCCACCCCCAGCTGTTTCACCCGAGCACGTGACTGCTAGGGTGGACTCGTCCGAGGAGGAGGCTACACGGACTCCGGTCCACGAGCCTCCGGTCCACGGGTCTTGGGCCCACGAGTCTCGGGTCGACTGGCCTTCGGCCCACGAGAGTTCGGCCCACGAGACCCCGGAGGAGCACACGTCCGGATGGGGTACCTGGCCGGATCAGCCCAAGGAGCCGAGTGGCCATGCTGATGATGGCGGGGAGCCGACTGGTCTTGAGGAGGAGGGGGGCACCGTCTACCAGCGTGGTGCTACACGGCTCCCGTCCGTGCCGGCGACCCGCGAGCAGAGGTGGTTGATTTTCCCTGATGGGGAGAGGTGCGTAAGTGCATTTAATATTTTCGTACCTTCTGCATTCACGTTTCTTCAAATAACTAATGCGTTGGCCTTGTCATGCTGCAGGGGTTGGGACCACCATCATAGTGTCCGCCGGCCCAACTCCGTCCTTGGAGTTCTTTGCCGGCAAAACTTCCCGGGGTTTGTCACGTTGCCTGGTGAGGGTAGGCTTCCAGAGCTTGGATTGAGCTGGGAGCACTACGTGGCTGCCCCGACCCCGCCGGATGAGATTATCGACGGTGTCGTGTGCGACACGAGGGCAGACATGGTGATCAGAAATTTCTGGGTAATTTCTCCTTTACACATTTAAAAATCTTCAACTAGCTAGTTATTAATTGTACTAATCAATATTGTCTCATTTGATTGCAGACATTCTACAGGTGTGAGGAGGGATACGAGGAGGACGCGGCACATGTTATCGAGAACGTCTGCAAGCGCCTACTCCAGAACTTACGGCACGAGGCTCGGGTGCAGGCTGTTCGAGACTACTACGCCTTGCGTGGTATCAAGAAGACCAAGCCGGCGTGCCGCGATAAGTTCCTGAGTAAGGAGCGGTACATGAAGGTAATTCTTAAGGCCTTCTACTTAAGTTCCTTCATTTAGTAATTCTTAGCCGTAGCGCTCAAGTTTCTATTTGCTAACTTAGGCGCCTCCGAGATGGTGTGCGGATCGGATGGATTGTTGGGAGGTGTTGGTCGATGAGTGGTGCTCAAAAGAATGGCTAGCCCTCCACAACGAGGCCAAGGACAAACGTGCCCAAATGGAAGGTGTGCCACACCATCAAGGCAGCTCCAACTTATATGAGTTCGGGCGCAACTGGGTATGTGGTTTGCTTCATGATTCATGCAATTCATTCATCATGCTAGCTTGAGCCCTTTAATTACTAATTTACATTGTTTCTCTCTTTCAGGCACGCCACAATAAGGTGGATAAGGTGCCAGAGGTGTACGACCTGTATGCCATGGCCCACACTGCCTCTTTCAAGAAAGTCAAGGCTTTCTCTCAGTCTGACCTCGATGATGCAAACAACTTCACCAACATCTCCTCCCACAACAAGCTCGTGAGATATAGAGATGAGGGGAAGGCGAGGAAAGGGGAGGACTTTAACCCGAGCCAGGGTCCCATTGATCTAGAGCTGGTGATGACATCTGGTGGCGGGAGGTCCCATGGCTCCATAGCCATTGGAGATGGACTTATCCGTTGTCCTAGCACTCTCCCGGAGATCAAGGCGCGCCAGTCGAGCTCCGCTCCTGAGATAAGGCCACGTGAACGGCCAGTGCAACTCGCCATCAAGGTTAGTGATACGTACTCAGTTATCTTTCTCCATTACATTGTGTGCGCTTCCATCAATGATTACAAATGGTCATGTGAGTGGTGTTGCAGGCTGCTATACAGAGTGAGAGAGATAGAACAGAGAAACTTCTGGCGGAGGCGGCGGAGAGGCAGCGGGAGTTGGAGGAGAGGACGACAAAGATGATGGAGGAGGAGAGGGCACGGAATGACATGCAGGCAAGGGCCATGTACGAGCTCCTTGTGGTAAGTTTCTTCTGCAGATTAGCCAAAACATTCATGTAGTGTTTGTCTCATTACTAACTAGTATGACTGAGTCATCAAAACCAAATGTGCAGTCTGTGTGCGAGAAGACCGGTCAGACCGCTCCGCCGATGCCAGTGATTGCTCCTGGGACCACGGTGAGTTTAATTTGAATGGACATTACTTGCTCGTCTTAACATTTGAGTGTCATCATGCTAACAAGACATTGGAAATGATCTTTGGTGCAGCGTAACTCCAGACAAGCATCGCACGATCCTTCTCCAGCTACCGACACGAGCCAGCCCGCTCCTACACCTCCTGGATCTTGGTAAGTTTATCTAGTGTTTTGCTTAACACATGCATAAAGACCTAGACTTAGCTTTATTTCCTCCAATGCTTACCATAATGACCTAGACTTAGCTTCTTCTCCTCCAAAATGACTTAATAAGCTTACTGACCTCCAACACCATCCATTTTACCTAAGTTAGCTCTAAAACGATCTGTACTTAGCTTACTTATGTCAAAAATTGCATAATTAGCTTAGTTAGCTCATAAACGATCCATTTTACCTAAGTTAGCTCTAAAATGACCCATTTTACCTAGGTTAGCTTATAAATGATCCAGTTCATCCAAGTTAGCTCAAAAATGACCCATTTTACCTAGATTAGCTCCTAAATGATCCATTTTACCTACGTTAGCTTTAAAATGACCCATTTCACCTAGGTTAACTCCAAAATGACACATCTTACCTAGGTTATCTCATAAACGATCCATTTCAACTAATTTAGCTCATAAACGATCCATTTCACCAAGTTAGCTAAAAAACGATCCATTTCACCTAAATTAGCTCTTAAATGATCCATTTCACCTAAGTTAGCTCAAAAAGATCCATTTCAACTAAATTAGCTCATAAATGATCCATTTCACCTAAGTTAGCTAAAAACGATCAATTTCAACTAAGTTAGCTCATAAATGATCCATTTCACCTAAGTGAGCTAAAAAAGATCCATTTCACCTTAGTTACCTCAAAAACGATCCATTTGACCTTAGTTAGCTCATAAACGACCCATTTCAACTAAGTTAGCTCATAAATGATCCATTTCACCTTAGCTAGCTCATAAACGACCCATTTCAACTTAGTTAGCTCATATATGATCCATTTCACGTAAGTTAGCTCATAAATGACATACTCTTCTTGTTCTAGTCTTCTTCTTGTTCTACTCTTCTTGTTCTAGTCTTCTTCTTGTTCTACTCTTCTTGTTCTACTCTTCTTATTCTAGTCACCTATTTCTAACTTTCTTATTTTTCATTTTGCAGATTTCATTCACTTGACGAAAGCTTGCATAGATGGAGTGCTCCTTATCCCTTTCTCTGTTTCTTTTGTATCGTTGAACTATGCATGTATCGTTGGATGAAACTATTGTAATATATATGGTTGGATGCCTCTATGTTGAACTTGCTATGTATGATGGAACTATGCATGTAATATATATGGTTGGATGGAACTATGCATGTATGATGAAGTTATGTGTTGGATATCTTATATGTTTGCTCTGTAATGGCCTTCTGAAATATATCTATATATGTCATATATATTTGTGATGAAAATTGTTGGATTTAATAAAAAACAGAAAAAAGAGCCAATATGCAGGCTCTTTGCCGTCTGCCACCGACGGCAACGGGCTCTTTGCCGTCTGCCGCGGACGGCAAAGAAGACACGTGGCATCCAGCTGTGCTTCCTGGGAGCTGACCCATTTGGTCAGTTTGCCTACAGTGGCAGACGGCAAAGAGTAAACGAGTTTGCCTTCAGCGGCGGACGGCAAAGGCCTGCCATGTAGTGACGTGTAGATGACATCATACGGCGGACGGCAAAGACACTAGAAAGTTTGCCGTCCGCTGGCAGACGGCAAAGGAACTAGAAAGTTTGCCGTCCGCGACGGACGGCAAAGGCCTGCCGTTAGCCACTTAACGGACTGAGAGCACAATTATTGTCGTCCGCTCTCTTTGCCGTCCGCGGCAGATGGCAAAGGGCCTTTGCCGCTGCCAGGAAGCAGACGGCAAAGTAGCTGTTTACCGTAGCCTACTTTGCCGGAGCCTTTTGCCGTCCGCGGCTGACGGCAAAGGCCTTTGTCGTCCGCCGTTCATGCCTTTTCCGTCCGCCGTGGCAGACGGCAACATAGCTGATTCCTGTAGTGAAGGCCTCATACTTAGCTGCATTGTTAGTACAAGGGAACATCAACCTTAAAACATAACAAAATTTATCACCTCGTGGGGAAGTCAAGATAACTCCAGCCCCCGAGCCTTCCAACTGCCTGGATCCATCGAAGTGACTGGTCCAATACGTGCTATCCGGCTTCTCCTCAGGCATTTGCAGCTCTGTCCAATCATGTATGAAGTCCACAAGTGCTTGAGACTTGATGGTTGTGCGAGGCATATACTTCAAACCATGGGGTCCAAGCTCAATGTCCCACTTGGCTACCCAACCTGTGGCTTCTCTGTTTTGAATAATATCCCCTAAGGGAGCAGAACTAACCACAGTGATGGGATGACCCAGAAAATATTGCTTGAGCTTTCGACTAGCCATGAACACCCCATATACAAGCTTCTGCCAATGCGGATACCTCTGCTTGGACTCAGTGAGCACCTCACTGATGTAATAAACCGGCCGCTGAACTAGATATTCCTTGCCTCACTCCTTCCTTTCCACCACAATCGCCACACTGACAGGTCGGCTATTAGCAGCCACGTATAACAACAAAGGCTCTTTATCAATGGGAGCAGCAAGAACCGGTGGCTCAGCTAATTGTTTCTTCAAGGCCTCAAACGCCTGATCAGCAGCATCACTCCAGACAAAGTGATCTGTTTTCTTCATCATCTGGTACAGAGGGATAGCCTTTTCACCCAATCGGCTTATGAACCGGCTTAAGGCCGCAATACGACCCGCCAGACGCTGAACATCATTGATACACGCCGGTTTAGCTAGGGAAGTGATAGCCTTTATTTTCTTTGGGTTCGCTTCAATACCTCGTTCAGAAACCAGAAAGCCCAAAAGCTTGCCTGCTGGTACACCAAAGACAAAGTTGGCCGGGTTAAGCATCATCTTGTAGACCCGAAGATTGTCAAAGGTCTCTTTCAAACATCTATCAAGGTTTCCTTCTTCCTGGATTTCACCACAATATCATCCATATAAGCATGAACATTGCGCCCAATCTAATCATGAAGGCAATTTTGCACATACCACTGGTAAGTTTCCTGGGCACTCTTGAGCCCACAAGGCATAGACACATAATAGAAGGATCCAAAAGGAGTGATGAAAGATGTCTTCTCCTGGTCCTTAATTTCCATCTTGTTCTGATGATAACCAGAATAAGCATCCAAAAAACTAAAACGCTCACAACTCGTCGTGGCATCAATGATCTGATCAATACGGGGGAGAGCAAAGGGATCGGCCGGACAAGCCTTGTTTAAGCCCGTGTAATCCACACACATACGCCAAGTACCGTTTTTCTTAAGTACCAGCGCCGGGTTAGCCAACCACTCGGGATGAAAAACTTCAACAATAAACCCAACCGCCAAGAGACGAGCCACTTCTTCACCAATGGCTTTGTGCCTTTATTCATTGAAACGGCGAAGGAATTGCTTGACCGGTTTAAACTTTGGATCAATATTGAGAGTGTGCTCAGCGAGTTCTCTCGGTACACCAGGCATGTCTGAAGGCTTCCTTGCAAAGATGTACCGGTTCTCACGAATGAACTCGATGAGCGTGCTTTCCTATTTCCGATCCAGATTAGCACTGATACTGAACTGCTTGGATGAATCGCCAGGTATGAAATCAACCAATTTGGTGTCGTCTGCCGACTTAAAGTTCAACAGAGGATCATGCTCCGTAGTTGGCTTCTTCAAAGATGTCATATCCGCCAGGTCAACATTATCCTTGTAAAATTTTAACTCTTCTGTTGCACAAACAGACTCAGCATAGGCAACATCGCCTTCTTCACACTCCAAGGCTATCTTCCGACTCCCATGTACCATGATAGTACCCTTGTGACCCGGCATCTTAAGCTGCAAATAAACATAACAAGGCCTTGCCATGAACTTAGCATAAGCCGGCCGCCCAAACAGAGCATGATAAGGGCTCTTGATTTTAACCACTTCAAAAGTCAATGTTTCCGACCTAGAATCATGATCATCACCAAAAGCCACCTCCAAAGATATCTTACCCACTGGATATGCCGACTTACCAGGCACCACACCATGAAAAATAGTATTCGATGGCTTAAGATCTTTGTCAATCAAGCTCATGCGACGAAAGGTTTCATAATAAAGAATGTTGATGCTGCTGCCCCCATCCATGAGTACCTTAGTAAATATGTACCCTCCGACCTGAGGCGCCACCACCAGCGCCAAGTGGCCCGGGTTATCACCCGAGGCAGATGATCCTCACGGCTCCAGAGGATAGGGTGTTCAAACCATCGCAAATAACGGGGAAATGCCGGCTCAACCGCATTCACTGCCCTTTTATGAAGCTTCTGATCCCGTTTACACAAACTTGTGGTGAAAACATGGTACTGTCCACTATTCAATTGCTTCGGGTTACTCTGATAACCAGACATCAGCTGCTGATTCCCTTGACCAGATTGTTGATTAAAACCACCTTGATTGCCTTGGCCCTGGAAACCGGAATTTGAACCGCCACCACAAAAACCCAGACCGTGAGAGCCGGATCCTGAGCTGCCGTCCGGCCCATGATTGTTCTGGAAAAAATTGGAATTTCTATACTACCTCATAAAGAAGCAATCCTTCCAGAGGTGAGTGGTCAGCTTTTCCTGCGTACCATGCTTCGGGCAGGGCTGATTCATCATCGCCTCAAGATTGAATTTTGGCCCTCCAAACCGAGGGGGCGGCTTTCCCTTGCGGCCCTGACTGTTATTCTGCGTATTGGTGTTAGCCACAAAATCCAAATTACCATCAGCCTTGCGCTTACAATTGCCACCCTGACTTATCGGGTTATGTTGCTGCCCTTTTGTGTTGCTGCTCTTCTTTCCCTTACCCGGCTTTTCATCATCAGACTCGGGGTCCTTGGTACTATCAGAGTCGGCATACTTGATGGGAGCCGCCATTAGCTCCCCCATGTCATTGCAGTGGCGTTTAAGCCGCCCTATTTTTTGCTTAAGGGGCATGAAATGGCAATTCTTCTCCAACATCAGGACTGCTAAACCGGCGTTGATACGATCCGATGAGTGTTGGATGGCTGAGACCCGGCGCACCCAATGGGTTGTTGACTCGCCCTCACCTTGGACACAGGAGTCCAAATCCACGATTGACATAGGCTGCTTGCATGTGTCTTTAAAATTCTGGATAAACCGGGCTTTTAACTCGGCCCATGATCTAATGGAGTTGGCAGGCAGCCCTTTCAACCAAGTACGAGCCGTCCCATCCAACATCATGGTGAAATACTTAGCGCATGCAGCATCGCCAACATCCAGCATCTCCATAGCCATCTGATAACTCTGAATCCAAGCTTCAGGGGGTTGATCTGCTGGGTAATTAGGCACCCTACAAGGACCCTTGAAACCCTTAGGTAGACGCTCATTACGCAGAGCCGGCACTAGACATGGCACACCCAAGGTTCTAGAGGTCACACCAGCCTCCACCGAAACTGACGGATAAACCGGGGATTGCTGTTGGGCCGCCAGCTGAGCCGCCTACTCAGCCTCCCGACGCGTCCTACCCTGATCCAGCAAAGCATGGGCATTATTACCTTCGCGCGCCGGGTCATACCCACGAGGCCGGTTACAGTGTTGCTCACTGCTTGAAACGGCGGGCGACTCAATATGCCTGCTATAACTCCGACTCGATCGAGGGGTTGAGTGAATCCGCTCGCGGCTATAAGAATAAGCCATCTGCTGAGCCACAACTATCTGAAGACTCTCCTCGTGTCCGGTTGGGACTCTCCTTGGCGTGGATGGCAAGCTTGGCGTTCAGATGTGAAGATTCCTTTCTCTGTAACCGACTTTGTACAACCCTAGTCCCATCCGGTGTCTATATAAACTGGAGGGTTTAGTTCGTAGAGGCAATCATAATCATACAGGCTAGACTTTTAGGGTTTTAGCCATTACGATCTCGTGGTAGATCCACTCTTGTAATACTCATATTCATCAAGATCAATCAAGCAGGAAGTAGGGTATTATCTCCATAGAGAGGGGCCGAACCTGGGTAAACATCGTGTCCCCTGTCTCCTGTTACCATCAACCTTAGACGCACGGTTTGGGACCCCCTACCCGAGATCCGCCGGTTTTGACACCGACATTATTACTTTCATTGAGAGTTCTGCTGCGTCGTCACCAGAAGGTTTGATGGCTCCATCAATCATCTACAACAATGGTGCCCTGGGGGAGGTTTTCCTCCCCGTCCAGATCTTTGTGTTCGGCGGCTTCGCACTTCGGGCCAACTCGCTTGGCCATCTAGAGCAGATCGACAGCTACGCCCCAGGTCACTAGATTAGTTTCGAAAACCTGGACTACGTCGCTGATATCCGAGGAGACTTCATCTTCCAAGGATTCGCGCCCCCAACTTTCGCTCTGGCCTTAGATCCAGAGTGTATGGCCAGGTCCGAAGACGGGCTTGCTGAGCCCGCTGGACTATCTGCAGCCATTAAGCCCATTACGGGAGAGCCAGAGGAAGTAGTGTCGCTGGCAACCATCATGAAGCTGGACCCTTCTCCTGACACTGGCTCCGAACCCTCGGAGTCAGCATCGTGTGAGTTCGGCCAAGGAGTCTCCCTCTTGCCGTACTCCACGGGCTCTCTTCTCTCAGGACAAACCCCGCCTTTAAGCGAGGCTCTGGACTTAATGTGATCCCTTGTTATTACAGAGGAGCAACGTCCAAACTATGCCCAGCCCAGACTATGGGCTGAGAGCAGGGAATTTTTTGTCCCACCCACCACCCACTTTATAGCCACTGTCGAGGACTTAACCGACATGCTCGATTACGACTCCGAAGACATCAACGGTATGGACGACAATGCCGGAGAAGAGCAGGCCCAAAACCCGCCGTTTACCGGACGCTGGACGGCCACCTCTTCGTATGACGTGTACATGGTGGATACACCCAAAGAAGCTAACGGTGATGACAAAGAAGGCCCAGTCAAGGATAAACCTCCTGAGATACAGCCAAAGCGCCGACGATAGTGCACCGCTCTAAGTCACGCAGTGGAAAAGACAACAATACCGGCACAGGAGAAAATAATACTCTAGACAATGCTGAAGACAATGAAGACCCCGTTGAGCCAACCTCCGAACAGGACGAACGGGAAGATGGGTGAGTCAGCCCTGATGAATAGGTCGTAAACGAAGACTCGGAGGAAAGTAATTATCTTCCGCTCTCCGAGGATGAGGTGAGCCTCGCAATGAGGATTTCATCGTGCCTGGGGAACCTCTCGAGCAGGAGCACTTTAAGCGCCGGCTAATAGCCAATGCAAGGAGCCTGAAAAAGAAGCAGCAGCAGCTTCAAGCTGATCAAGATCTGCTCAATACATCAGTTCGATGATGAGGTGCTGGAGCCCATACCATCATCACGCAATGTGGCTGACCGACCACCACGTGGCCGGGACAAAGTAGCAACTCAAGCCGAACACCAGCCCGCACTAACTCGCCGTAAAGGCAGAGATAAAACAGCTCGGGGATATACATATGACTTGCAGCAGGACCTAGACAGTAGAGCAGGACAGACCAGATCGATCTACGGATCGCGGGGGCGTGCCCCTACATGCGACGATGACTACCTAGCCGGACGAGACAAGCATAATCACGCCCGGGCCGAAAACCGCAGACGGACTCCATCCGAGCTATGTCACGATGTGGCCCGATACAGAGGCGCCGCACACTCCCTTTGCTTCACTGATGAAGTAATGGAGCATGAATTCCCAGAAGGTTTAAACCCGTGAACATCGAATCATATGATGGGACTGAAGGAAATATGCCCTAGAGGCAATAATAAAGTATTATATATTTCCTTATATCATGATAAATGTTTATTATTCATGCTAGAATTGTATTAACCGGAAACATAATACATGTGTGAATACATAGACAAACAGAGTGTCACTAGTATGCCTCTACTCGACTAGCTCGTTAATCAAAGATGGTTATGTTTCCTAGCCATAGACATGAGTTGTCATTTGATTAACGGGATCACCTCATTAGGAGAATGACGTGATTGACATGACCCATTACGTTAGCTTAGCACCCGATCGTTTAGTATGTTGCTATTGCTTTCTTCATGACTTATACATGTTCCTATGACTATGAGATTATGCAACTCCCGTTTACCGGAGGAACACTTTGTGTGCTACCAAACGTCACAACGTAACTGGGTGATTATAAAGGTGCTCTACAGGTGTCTCCAAAGGTACTTGTTGGGTTGGCGTATTTCGAGATTAGGATGTGTCACTCCGATTGTCGGAGAGGTATCTCTGGGCCCACTCGGTAATGCACATCACTATAAGCCTTGCAAGCATTGTGACTAATGAGTTAGTTACGGGATGATGTATTACGGAACGAGTAAAGAGACTTGCCAGTAACGAGATTGAACTAGGTATCGAGATACCGACGATCGAATCTCGGGCAAGTAACATACCGATGACAAAGGGAACAACGTATGTTGTTATGCGGTCTGACCGATAAAGATCTTCGTAGAATATGTGGGAGCCAATATGGGCATCCAGGTCCCGCTATTGGTTATTGACCGGAGAGGTGTCTCGGTCATGTCTACATAGCTCTCGAACCCGAAGGGTCCGCACGCTTAACGTTACGATGACAGTTTTATTGAGTTTTGATGTACCGAAGGAGTTCGGAGTCCCGGATGAGATCGGGGACATGACGAGGAGTCTCGAAATGGCCGAGACGTAAAGATCGATATATTGGACGACTATATTCGGACTTCGGAAAGGTTCTGAGTGATTCGGGTATTTTTCGGAGTACCGGAGAGTTACGGGAATTCGTATTCGGCCTTAATGGGCCATACGGGAAAGGAGAGAAAGACCCCAAAGGGTGGCCGCACCCCTCTCCATGGGCTAGTCCGAATTGGACTAGGGAGGGGGCGCCCCCTTCCTTCTTTCTCCTTCCCCCTTCCCTTCTCCTACTCCCACAAGGAAAGGAGGAGTCCTACTCCCGGTGGGAGTAGGACTCCCCCTTCCTCTTCCCTTGGCCGGCTGCCTTCTCCTTGCTCCTTTATATACGGGGGCAGGGGGGCACCCCATAGACACAACAATTGATCCTTGAGATCTCTTAGCCGTGTGCGGTGCCCCCCTCCACCAAATTACACCTCGATAATACCGTTGCGGAGCTTAGGCGAAGCCCTGCGTCGGTGGAACATCATCATCGTCACCACGCCGTCGTGCTGACGAAACTCTCCCTCAACACTCGGCTGGATCGGAGTTCGAGGGACGTCATCGAGCAGAACGTGTGTAGAACTCGGAGGTGCCGTACGTTCGGTACTTGATCGGTCGGATCGTGAAGACGTACGACTACATCAACCGCGTTGTGATAACGCTTCCGCTGTCGGTCTACGAGGGTACGTGGACAACACTCTCCCCTCTCGTTGCTGTGCATCACCATGATCTTGCGTGTGCGTAGGAAATTTTTTGAAATTACTACGTTCCCCAACAGGGACAACAGACCCCGCGGTATGGATCGAAGATTTCCTTTTCCATATTCATATGGCCCGCGGTGCTAATCTTCACGCCATCAAATACCTCCCACTAAAACTCAAGGGACCAGCTCGGCACTGGCTGAACAGTCTGCCTGAAAACTCCATTGGTAGCTGGGAGGACCTGGAAGACGCCTTCCGCGATAACTTCCAAGGTACATACGTCCGACCCCCAGATGCCGATGACCTAAGTCACATAGTCCAACAGCCCGGAGAGTCGGCCAGAAAATTCTGGACTAGGTTCTTAACTAAAAAGAACCAGATCATCGTCTGTTCGGATGCCGAAGCCCTAGCGGCCTTTAAACACAGCATCCGCGACGAATGGCTTGCCCGACACCTCGGCCATGAAAAGCCGAAGTCCATGGCAGCCCTCACGGCACTCATGACCCGATTTTGCGCGGGCAAAGATAGCTGGCTAGCCCGTAGCAATAACAATACAAGCGAACCTGGCACCTCTGAAGCCAGAAATAGCAACGGCAAGCCCTGACGCAACAGACACAAGCATCAAAGCAACGATAACAATATCAATGACACGGCGGTCAACGCCAGATTCAGTGGCTCCAAGTACGGCCAGCGGAAGAAGCCTTTCAAAAGGAACAACCCGGGCTCATCCAGCTTGGACCGCATACTCGATCGTCCATGCCAGATACACGGCACCCCCGATAAACCAGCCAATCACACCAACAGAAGTTGTTGGGTTTTTAAACAGGCCGGCAAGATAAATGCCGAGAACAAGGAGAAGGGATCGCAAAGCGAGGACGATGACGAGGAGCCCCGTCCACCGAACACGGGGGGACAGAAGAAGTTTCCCCCTCAGGTTAAAACGGTGAACATGATATACGCTACCCATATCCCCAAGAGGGAGTGCAAGTGCACACTCAGGGATGTCTATGCGATAGAGCCAGTCGCCCCAAAATTTAATCCATGGTCGTCATGCCCGATCACCTTCGACCGCAGGGACCATCCAACCAGCATCCGTCATGGCGGTTCAGCTGCACTGGTCCTCGACCCAATAATTGATGGATTCCACCTCACGCGAGTCCTCATGGACGGTGGCAGCAGCCTCAACCTGCTCTATCAGGATACAGTGCGCAAAATGGGCATCGATCCATCAAGGATCAAGCCCACAAAAACTACCTTTAAAGGACTTATACCAGGTGTAGAGGCCCGCTGCACGGGCTCAATCACATTGGAGGTCGTTTTCGGATCCCCGGATAACTTCCGAAGCGAAGAGTTGATCTTCGATATCGTCCCCTTCCGCAGTGGCTACCACGCACTGCTCGGACGAACCGCATTTGCTCGATTCAATGCGGTACCGCGATATGCTTATCTCAAGCTCAAGATGCCCGGACCACGCGGCATCATAACAGTCAATGAAAACACGGAGCGCTCCCTCCATACCAAGGAGCACACCGCGGCCCTAGCAGCGGAAGTACAGAGCGGCCTTTTAAGGCAGAATTTCAATTCAGCGGCCAAGCTCCCGAACACTGTCAAACGAGTCCGGACTACTCTGCAGCATGACAATCCGGCTCATCAGGAGTTAGATTAGCAATTCGACCTCCATCTCAGTCCCGACCAAGTGGCGGCATACGTACCACGCATACATAACTACTACTACCTCTTGAGCATGCGCTGGTTTTCCCTTGAAGAGGAAAGGGTGATGCAGCAAAGTAGCGTAAGTATTTCCCTCAGTTTTTTAGAACCAAGGTATCAATCCAGTAGAAGACTACACGCAAATCCCTCGTACCTGCACAAACAATCAAGAACCTTGCAACCAACGCGATAAAGGGGTTGTCAATCCCTTCACGGCCACTTGCAAAAGTGAGATCTGATAAAGATAATAAGATAAATATTTTTGGTATTTTTGTTGTATAGATTGGAAAGTAAAGATTGCAAAAAGAAACAGTGACAGAAATAGCTAGTTGATAGGAAATAATATGATGGAAGATAGACCCCGGGGCCATAGGTTTCACTAGTGGCTTATCTCAAGATAGCAAATTCTATGGTGGGTGAACAAATTACTGTCAAGCAATTGATAGAAAAGCGCATAGTTATGAGAATATCTAGGCATGATCGTGTATATAGGCATCACGTCCGTGACAAGTAGACCGAAACGATTCTGCATCTACTACTATTACTCCACACATCGAGCGCTATCCAGCATGCATCTAGAGTATTAAGTTCATAAGAACAGAGTAAAGCATTAGGTAGGATGACATGATGTAGAGGGATAAACTCAAGCAATATGATATAAACCCCATCTTTTTATCCTTGATGGCAACAATACAATACGTGCCTTGCTGCCCTTGCTGTCACTGGGAAACGACACCGTAAGATTGAACCCAAAGCTAAGAACTTCTCCCATTGCAAGAAAGATCAATCTAGTAGGCCAAACCAAACTGATAATTTGAAGAGACTTGCAAAAATATTAAATCATGCATATAAGAATTCAGAGAAGAATCAAATATTGTTCATAGATAATCTTGGTCATAAACCCACAATTCATCGGATCTCGACAAATACACCGCAAAAAGAATTACATCGAATAGATCTCCAAGAGAATCATGGAGAACTTTGTATTGAGATCCAAGAGAGAGATAAGAAGCCATCTAGCTAATAACTATGGACCCAAAGGTCTGTGGTAAACTACTCTCACATCATCGGAGAGGCTATGGTGTTGATGTAGAAGCCCTCCGTGATGGATTCCCCCTCCAGCGGAGCGCCGAAAAAGGCCCCAAGATGGGATCTCACGGGTACAGAAGGTTGCGGCGGTGGAAATAGGGTTTCGTGGTGCTCTCGGATGTTTTCAGGGTATATGAGTATACATAGGCGAAAGAAGTAGGTCGGTGGAGCCACGAGGGGCCCACGAGGGTGGGGGGCACGCCTCCCTACCTCGTGGCCACCTCGTTGCTTCCTTGACGTCCACTCCAAGTCTCCTGGATTACGTTTGTTCCAAAAACGATCCTCAAGAAGGTTTCATTCCGTTTGGATTCCGTTTGATATTCCTTTTCTACGAAACACTAAAATAGGCAAAAAAACATCAATTTGCACTGGGCCTTCGGTTAATAGGTTAGTCCCAAAAATAACAGAAAAGTGCATAATAAAGCCCATTAAACATCCAAAACAGATAATATAATAGCATGGAACAATCAAAAATTATAGATGCGTTGGAGACGTATCAAGCATCCCCAAGCTTAATTACTGCTCGTCCTCGAGTAGATAAATGATAAAAATAGAATTTTTGATGTGGAATGCTACCTAACATAATTTTCTAGTAATTTCCTTTATTGTGGCATGAATGTTCTGATCCGAAAGATTCAAGACAAAAGTTTAATATTGACATAAAAATAATAATACTTCAAGCATACTAACTAAGCAATTATGTCTTCTCAAAATAACATGGCCAAAGAAAGCTTATCCCTACAAAATCATATAGTTTGGCTATGCTTCATTTTCATCACACAAAAATGCTCTCATCGTGCACAACCCTGATGACAAGCCAAGCAATTGTTTCATACTTTAGTAATCTAAAAAAAATCAACTTTCATGCAATACATGAGCGTGAGCCATGGACATAGCACTATGGGTGGAATAGAATATAATGATGGGGGTTGTGTGGAGAAGACAAAAAAGGAGAAAGTCTCACACTGACGCGGCTAACCAATGAGCTAGGGAGATCCCCATCAATTGATGTCAATGCAAGGAGTAGGGATTGCCATGCAATGGATGCACTAGAGTTATAAATGTATGAAAGCTCAACAAAAGAAACTAAGTGGGTGTGCATTCAACTTGCTTGCTCACGAAGACCTAGGGCATTTGAGGAAGCCCATTGTTGGAATATACAAGCCAAGTTCTATAATGAAAAATTCCCACTAGTATATGAAAGTGACAAAACAAGAGACTCTCTATCATAAAGATCATGGTGCTACTTTCAAGCACAAGTGTGGAAAAAGGATAGTAGCATTGTCCCTTTTATTTCTTTTCTCTTTTTTGGGGCCTTTCTTTTTTTGGCCTTTCTCTTTTTTTATTTGGGACAATGCTCTATTTAATGGTGATCATCACACTTCTATTTATTTACAACTCAATGATTACAACTCGATACTAGAAAAAAATATGACTCTATATGAGTGCCTCCGGCGGTGTACCGGGATGGGAAATGAATCAAGAGTGACATGTATGATAAATTATGCATGGTGGCTTTGCCACAAATACGATGTCAACTACATGATCATGCAAGGCAATATGACAATGATGAAGCGTGTCATAGTAAATGAAACGGTGGAAAGTTGCATGGCAATATATCTCGGAATGGCTATGGAAATGCCATAATAGGTAGGTATGGTGGCTGTTTTGAGGAAGATAGAAGGAGTTTTATGTGTGATAGAGCGTATCATATCACGGGGGTTGGATGCACCGGCGAAGTTTGCACCAACTCTCAAGGTGAGAAAGGGCGATGCACGGTACCGAAGAGGCTAGCAATGATGGAAAGGTGAGAGTGCGTATAATCCATGGACTCAACATTAGTCATAAAGAACTCACATACTTATTGAAAAAATCTACAAGTCATAAAAAACCAAGCATTACGCGCATGCTCCTAGGGGGATAGATTGGTAGGAAAAGACCATCGCTCGTCCCCGACCGCCACTCATAAGGATGACAATCAAAGAACACCTCATGTTTCAAATGTGTCACACAACGTTTCCCATACATGCATGCTAGGGGACTTGCAAACTTCAACACAAGTATTTCTCAAATTCAGAACTACTCAACTAGCACAACTCTAATATTACTACCTTCATATCTCAAAACAATCATCAAGTATCAAACTTCTCATAGTATTCAATGCACTTCTTATGAAAGTTTTTATTATACCCATCTTGGATGTCTATCATATTAGGACTAATTTTATAGCCAAAGCAAATTACCATGCTGTTCTAAAGGACTCTCAAAATAATATAAGTGAAGCATGAGAGATCAATAATTTCTATAAAATAAAACCACCACCGTGCTCTAAAAGATATAAGGGAAGCACTAGAGCAAAATCATATAGCTCAAAAGATATAAGTAAAGCACATAGAGTATTCTAATAAATTCCGATTCATGTGTGTCTCTACAAAAGGTGTGCCCAGAAAGGATGATTGTGGTGAACTAAAAAGCAAATACTCAAATCATACAAGACGCTCCAAGCAAAACACATATCATGTGGTGAATAAAAATATAGCCTCAAGTAAAGTTACCGATAGACGAAGACGAAAGAGGGGATGCCTTCCGGGGCATCCCCAAGCTTAGGCTTTTGATTGTCCTTGAATTTTACCTTGGGGTGCCTTGGGCATCCCCAAGATTGGGCTCTTGCCACTCCTTGTTCCAAAATCCATCAAATCTTTACCCAAAACTTGAAAACTTCACAACACAAAACTCAACAGAAAATCTCATGAGCTCCGTTAGTATAAGAAAACAAATCACCACTTTAAAGTACTGTAATGAACTCATTATTTATTTATATTGGTGTTAAACCTAATGTATTCCAACTTCTCTATGGTTCATACCCCGCGATACTAGCCATAGATTCATCAAAATAAGCAAAAAAACACACGAAAACAGAATCTGTCAAAAACAGAACAGTCTGTAGCAATCTGATTTGTTCGAATACTTCTGGAACTCCAAAAATTCTGAAACACTAGGACAACGTGTATAATTTATATATTGATCTACTGCAAAAAGAATTAGCAATTTATCACGTTCTGGTGAATTTTAACAATTATTTTCGTGAGCGCAAAGTTTCTGTCTTTTTCAGCAAGATCAAACAATTATCACCCAAGAAGATCCTATTGGTTCTACTTGGCACAAACCCTAATTAAAACATAAAAACACATCAAAACATAGGCTAGATGAATTATTTATTACTAAATAGAAACAAAAAGCAAGAAGCAAAAATAAAATTGGGTTGTCTCCCAACAAGCGCTATCGTTTAACGCCCTAGCTAGGCATTAATAATTTTGATGATGCTCACATGAAAGACAAGAATTGAAGCGCAAAGAGAGCATCATGAAACACGTGATAAACACATCTAAGTCTAACATACTTCCTATGCATAGGAGTTTTATAAGAAAACAAATTATCATAGCAAGAAAAAATTAGCATATGCAAGGAAGAAGAAAGAGACGATAGCAATCTCAACATGAAGAGAGGTAATTTAGTAACATGAAAATTTCTACAACCATATTTTCCTCTCTCATAATAATTACATGTAGGATCATAAGCAAATTCAACAAAATAGCTATCACATAAAATATTTTCAACATTATCCACATGCATGCAAAGTTGACACTCTTCCAAAATAGTGGGATTTACATTAACTAAAGTCATGACCTCTCCAAACCCACTTTTATTAAAAAAAATCATAAGATTGAACATTCTCCAAATATGTGGGATCTAAAGTTGACACTCTTCCAAACCCACTTTCAATAATACTGCAAACACCATTATCAATCTCATATTCATCATGGGGCTTAAATAAATTTTCAAGATCAAAAGAAGAATCACCCCAATCATGATCATTGCAACAAGTAGAGGACATAGCAAAACTAGCATCCCCAAGCTAAGGGTTTTCCATATTATTAGAACAATTTACATAAATAGAATTTATAATAAAATAATTGCAATCATGCTTTTTATTTAAAGATCTATCTTGAATCGCTTCATAAAGCACTTCATCACAATTTTCAGATTCGCGAATTTCAAGCAAAACCTCATAAAGATAATCTAGTGCACTCAACTCACTAGCAATAGGTTCATCATAATTGGATCTCTTAAAGATATTAGCAAGTGGATGAGGATCCATAAACTTTTAGCAAGCGAAGATGCAAGCAAAAAGAAGGTACATGGCAACACAAGCAAACGAAGAGGAAGAACGGAAAAGAGGCGAATAAAATGGCAAAGGTGAAGTGGGGGAGAGGAAAACGAGAGGCAAATGGCAAATAATGTAATGCGAGGGAGAAGAGTTTGTGATGGGTACTATGTATGTCTTGACTTATGCGTAGATCTCCCCGGCAATGGCGCTGGAAATCCTCCTGGCTACCTCTTGAGCATGCGTTGGTTTTCCCTTGAATAGGAAAGGGTGATGCAGCAAAGTAGCGTAAGTATTTCCCTCAGTTTTTGAGAACCAAGGTATCAATCCAGTAGGAGACTACACGCAAATCCCTCGTACCTGCACAAACAATCAAGAACCTTGCAACCAGCGTGATAAAGGGGTTGTCAATCCTTTCACGGCCACTTGCAAAAGTGAGATCTGATAAAGATAATAAGATAAATGTTTTTGGTATTTTTGTTGTATAGATTGGAAAGTAAAGATTGCAAAAATAAATGGCGACAGAAATAGCTAGTTGATAGGAAATAATATGATGGAAGATAGACCGGGGGCCATGGGTTTCACTAGTGGCTTCATTCAAGATAGCAAATTCTACGGTGGGTGAACAAATTACTGTCAAGCAATTGATAGAAAAGCGCATAGTTATGAGAATATCTAGGCATGATCATGTATATAGGCATCACGTCCGTGACAAGTAAACCGAAATGATTCTGCATCTACTACTATTACTACACACATCGACCGCTATCCAGCATGCATCTAGAGTATTAAGTTCATAAGAACAGAGTAACGCATTAGGCAAGATGACATGATGTAGAGGGATAAACTCAAGCAATATGACATAAACTCCATATTTTTACCCTCGATGGCAACAATACGTGCCTTGCTGCCCCTGCTGTCACTGGGAAAGGACACCGCAAGATTGAACCCAAAGCTAAGCACTTCTCCCATTGCAAGAAAGATCAATCTAGTAGGCCAAACCAAACTGATAATTCGAAGAGACTTGCAAGGATATTAAATCATGCATATAAGAATTTAGAGAAGAATCAAATATTGTTCATAGATAATCTTGATCATAAACCCACAATTCATCGGATCTCGACAAACACACCGCAAAGAGAATTACATCGAATAGATCTCCAAGAGAATCGAGGAGAACTTTGTATTGAGATCCAAAGAGAGAGAAGAACCCATCTAGCTAATAACTATGGACCCGAAGGTCTGTGGTAAACTACTCACACATCATCGGAGAGGCTAAGGTGTTGATGTAGAAGCCCTCCGTGATCGATTCCCCCTCCGGCGGAGCGCCGGAAAAGGCCCCAAGATGGGATCTCACGGGTACAGAAGGTTGCGGCGGTGGAAATAGGGTTTCGTGGTGCTCTCGGATGTTTTCAGGGTATATGAGTATATATAGGTGGAAGAAATAGGTCGGTGGAGCCACGAGGGGCCCACGTGGGTGGGGGCGCGCCGACCCCCCTGGGCGCGCCTCCCTACATCGTGGCCGCCTCGTTGCTTCCTTGACATCTACTCCAAGTCTCCTGGATTGCGTTTGTTCCAAAAACGATCCTCGCGAAGGTTTCATTCCGTTTGGATTCCCTTTGATATTCCTTTTCTGTGAAACACTGAAATAGGCAAAAAAAATAGCAATTTGCACTGGGCCTTCGGTTAATAGGTTAGTCCCAAAATAATATAAAAGTGCATAATAAATCCCATTAAACATCCAAAACAGATAATATAATAGCATGGAACAATCAAAAATTATAGATACGTTGGATACGTATCAACTACGCACGGAAAATACCATGGGCAGAGACGGAATCATAGCCGAATTATGTCCATAACACGGCTCGACCTTCCCTGGACACACATACTTTCACTTTTCTTTTTATCCTTTTCAGGTTTCTTTTCCCCAGGCCCCTTGCGGCGGCCTGCTCATCGGTCCTTTTGAAGGACGGATACACCAAGGCGGCAAGTAGCACAGACGCGCGGAGGGGATTTCTAGACGTTTTTTCTTGACGATCATTCTACCTGTTTTTAGGACCCACACGCGAGCTCCCCCCTTGATCTCGGAATGTTAAATAGCCAGGTTGCTTATCGCACTATTTGTACAAATATGCTTTGACGTATTAATCAAATTATAATGACAACAGTTTGCGGTCCAACTTATGTGGCATTAGCTTACTACTTCATTGTTTCGCTATTCTTATAGATCACACCCATACACCTTGGTACGCTTTAAATTGGGCAGGGGCTTCGCTGCGCCCCATACTATGGCAACAAAGTCCGAACACTTTTACAGTACAGTTCGGCACCCCGAATTTTAGCATTATATGCATTGCCTCCGAATCATGTCTTTGGTCAATAGTTGGGTTGCCCGGCTCCTGTGCTTACTACCTTACGTTCCGCTCTATCGGCTAGGTAGTAAAGGGAGAACTACTGCGATTGTGTTTTTGGTTTATCCGAGCAAACACCTCAGTAGAGAAAGCCGAAAACTGAGTGTCATGATGTGGCGAGAGCTGGTCAGCTATTCGGAGGTTCAAAATCTTTTGCGATTTTTTCCGCCTTATGCGACGGATCAGCCCTCATCCGATCGGGTGTTTACAACACCCTAGTCCGGATTAAATACTGGCTAGGGGCTGCGCCTACATTTCTATTGTCAAACTCCTATCGCTAAGTGAGGGTGATAAAGCCACATAGTCTAATTGCCTGGTTCGCTGCGCTAGACACCTCCTTCAAGGACCAAACTTTCGGATCAAGAGTGTTTAGATTCCATCCCGAACACCCCCGTACTACCTACGTGGGAGATGAAGCCGACGACTGACCAACTCTCAGATTTAAAAAACGGCCGCATAGGAGGTAAAATAATAACAAGCATTATATTACATATCATCTTTTTTTCACCATACAGGACAGGATAACATGAATATATTCATTCAAAAATAATGTCCTTAGCACATTGCCCTGCTACAATGCGGGATCCCTCCAGGAAATCATCAAAATACCACTCGGGCGTGTGGTGCTCCTTGCCAGCAGGCGGTCCCTCGATCGCGAGCTTAACGGCGTTCATCTTCGCCCACTGCACCTTGACTCGGGCGAAGGCCATCCGCGCACCCTCGATGCAGACCGACCGCTTGATGACGTCAAGCCGGGGGCAGGCATGGAAAAGCCGCTTCACGAGCCTGAAGTAGCTGCTGGGTATGGCTTCGGCAGGCCACAACCGGATTATTAAATCCTTCATGGCTAGTTCGGCCACCCTATGCAGTTCGACCAGCTGTTTTAGCTGATCGCTAAAGGGGACCAGATGTTCTGGCGCAAGGTATTGCGACCAGAACAGCTTCTCCGTCGAGCTCCCCTCTTCGGCTCTGAAGAACTCCGCAGCATCGGCAACACTGCACGGTAAATCCGCACACGCTCCTGGAGAACTCCAAATCCGGGTTAGTAAAAGATACCTCTTCTCCACATATTTGCTCTGCATAATGAAGGCCTTACCCGCCGCGATCTTCTTGGCCTCTTGGATTTCCTGGAGGGCACCCTAGGCTTCAGCCCGGGCATCTTGCGTGCTTTGGCGAGCCTTGGCGAGTTTGCTCTTTTGATCCGCAATACTGCGCTCCAAGGCCTCGCACTTCTTCACGGCATCTTGGAGCTCCTGCTAGACCTCATCAACCCTGGCCTCGTGTTTTTCACGGGCGGCTTGCTCCTTCGCTTCTTTCTTTTGAGCCTCGGCCAGCGCCTTCTTGAGGGTTTCCACCTCAGTCGTCGCTCCTACAAATACCATGGCACTATAGTCAACATAAATCATTAATCCTTTCTGGTATATAGAAGGACATTACATACCTGGCTTGTCCTCCAGTTGTTTTTTCACTCGGCCGAGATCTTCCCCGGCCCGCTCCAGACTCTGCTTCAGTCCGGAGACTTCGGCAGCATGAGAAGTCACGGCCAGCAGTGACGCCTGCTTATTCACAGATACATATATGGTTAGTCTCCTACGAAAACTATTTGATCCTCTGTCCGGCTTTTCTTTCCGAACACCGGACAGAGTCTCAGGGGCTACTATCCATACTGTGACGTTCTTCTTACACAATTACACAACTTACCTCAAAGCCTGTCAGAAGGCTAGTGCAGGCTTCGGTCAGTCCGCTCTTAATGGAATGAACCTTCTCAACAACCGTACCCATAAGGATGCGGTGTTCCTCAACAATGGAAGCACCTTGCAGCGCTTCCAGAAGAGTATCCGGTGCCTCTGGTTGGACAGAGGTCACCGGCGGAATAGGCGCACCCCCTTCTTTCGAAGGAGGCTGCTTCCCTGAATCTGGAGCCGTACTAGCTTCCGGAATGGTATTCGGCTTTAGGCCACAGTGGATATGGCCCCCATCACCAGTCTCCAGGGGGATTTGCTTCCCCAGGTGTCCGACAGCCGAGGTTTCGCCCTCCAGCGCCATCCTGATGGCCTCGTGCGTCTCTCCCTGGCCTGTGACGGTCCTTCGGGACAGCGCCTCGGCGTCATCCGTGGCTTTGGGAGAGGAGGCCGCCGGTAGTGAATCATTGTCCATAGCCTTTGGATCCAGCGAATCCCCTGATGAGGATCGCTGGGAGCTGTCGTGGGCCAGACTACAGCACGTGATTCAACACATTAGAATTACGAGATAAAGGAGTCAGGCATATAAGTGTGTCAGAGCCTTCGAATACTTACGATTCGGCCGGGGGCTTATCCCTGGGGCGCCACTCCGAGCTGTTGTCGGTATCCGGCGCGGTGTCGTCCGCAACGGAGGCTCTCCCCCTCTTGGACGCTTCGGCCTCCAGACGCATGGAGGCCGCCCTCTTCTTCCTTCCCCCTCAGGGGGGTAGTTGCTTTCTTCCTCCTCCTCCTCGTCGTCAGTGGCGGGTGGGGAATGGGTCTCGGCATCTTCGGACGTCACGTCCGAAGTGCCCTTGTGACGGAGGCCACCTCTGGTCCCCTTGGCCTTCTTCTTGGTCTTCTTCTCCGGCGCCTGGTAGGGCGCCAGAACCAGCATCTTTGTCAAAAGTGGAATTGCTGGTCTTCGGGCAGTGGAGCCGGACTCTTGACCAGCTGCACCTTCTTTGTCCAGCCCTTCAAAAGAAAGATAGGGAAGCTCAAACATTCTCCTTGAGTATATAAGTAAAGGATACACCTTGAAAACACCAAAAAACTTACCGGACTGGCAGGGTGGGTCAGGTTGTACCCACGGTCTTCGATCTCCTTCGGCCACGTCTCGTTGGCCTTGAAGAGCACCTTCCAAATACCTTCGTGCGTAACATCGAAGAAGTGTTGCAGGGTCTGGTGCTTGGCTGGATCGAACTCCCATAAATTGCAGGTCCGGCTTTGGCATGGAAGGATCCGGTGAAAGAGCATCACCTGGATCACATTGACAAGCTTGATGTTCTTGTCAACCATGCTCTTGATGCGCATCTATAGCGTTGTCAGCTCGTCCGACGAGGCCCGGTTCAGGCCCTTCTCTAGCCAGGAGGTGAGCCGCATCGGGGCCCTGGACCTGAACTCGGGAGCCACGGCCCTGGTGGTGTCGCGAGGTTCTATGACATAGAACCACTGTTGTTGCCACCCTTTAACGGTCTCCACGAAAGTACCTTTGAGCCATATGACGTTGGGCATCTTGCTCACCATGGCGCCTCCGCACTCTACGTGTTGGCCGTCCACCACCTTCGGCTTCACATTGAAGATCTTCAGCCACAATCTGAAGTGGGGTGAGATGCGGAGGAAGGCCTCGCACACGACTATAAATGCCGAGATGTTGAGGAAGGAGTTGGGGGCCAGATCATGGAAATCCAGCCCGTAGTAGAACATGAGTCCGCGGACAAATGGGTGGAGTGGAAATCCCAGCCCGCGAACGAAGTGAGGGATGAATACCACCCTCTCATGGGGCTCTGGAGTGGGGATGATCTGCCCCTGGGCTGGAAGCCGGTGGGCGATTTCCTGGGCTAAGTACCCGGACTCCCGGAGCTTGGTGATGTCCTTCTCCTTGACGTAGGAGACCATCCACTTGCCCTGCGCTCCAGATCCGGACATCACTGGAGCGCTTTCTTGAGGCGGAAAGGATGAGAACTTGGGGGCTGGAGCTCGAGGATGGGTGGGCAGAGAGAGAGAGAGAAGGCATGGGTGAAAGGGGTGAATCCTTATCTCCTTATAAAGGCAGCGAATATCAAGCGCCTCCCCACTCGCCTTAAAACTCGCCTATTCCCCAAGGGTCGTGTAGGTGGCATGGTTGGATTACCCACGCTCGTATTGATGAGAACCCTCAATAAGGGGACACGATCTTTGCTTTGACAAGACGTGCCAATAAAATCGCATCTCGAAATATGGAGCGGGAGGCTAAAAAACGGTTCAAAATAATGACTGGGCAGGGACGTGATGTCACGCTACAAAAGTTGTCAGCAGATTGGACTCGTGAAATATTATACTCTCTGCGGTTGTGTGTGGTACTTGTTTTGCAGAGCCGTACATGCTCAAAGGATACTTTGGAGTAATTGGAGGAGGAACCCGCCTTGCAATGCCGAAGACAATCTGTGCACCGGACACCTCGTCACTGAAGCCTGGTTCAGGGGCTACTGAGGGAGTCCTGGATTAAGGGGTCCTCGGGCGTCTAACCTATTGGACATGGGCCGGACTGATGGGCCATGAAGATATAAGACAGAAGACTCTCTCCCGTGTCCGGATGGGACTCTCCTTGACGTGGATGGCAAGCTTGGCATTCGGATGTGAAGATTCCTTTCTCTGTAACCGAGTTTGTACAACCCTAGTCCCCTCCGGTGTCTATATAAATTGGAGGGTTTAGTTCGTAGAGGCAATCATAATCATACAGGCTAGACTTTTAGGGTTTTAGCCATTACGATCTCGTGGTAGATCAACTCTTGTAATACTCATATTCATCAAGATCAATCAAGCAGGAAGTAGGGTATTACCTCCATAGAGAGGGCCCGAACCTGGGTAAACATCGTGTCCCCTGTCTCCTGTTACCATCGACCTTAGACACACAGTTCAGGACCCCCTACCGGAGATCCGCCAGTTTTGACACCGACAATATCCCTTGATCCCTTCGAAGCTGCCCTTCAAGAACTCGAAACCATCATGCGCTGGCCCCACGGTGGGCGCCAACTGTCATGGAATTGTCACGGCAGATGTCCTAGCAGAAGGACTTAGTCATCGAGCCATCGCAACTAGGTTAGCTTAAAGGGGTTAATTGGGACAAATGACATAGAGGGGTTATACTGGTTCGGCTCCTCACGATGGAGGTAACAAGGCCTACTCTAGTTGGGATTGTATTGATTGGGTTTCGATTACCAGGGAGCGAATATGCTTGACCTAGTTCTCGATCTCTTGTTTCTTGCCCTAAACCGCCGTCGGGTCATCCCTTTATATACACAGGTTGACACCCGGCGGCTCACGGAGTCCCGGCCAGCTCATACACAACATGTCCGGCTCGGTGATGTAACTACGCTTGCCTTACAACACAAGTCATACATACATGGCGGTTCATCCTCCTAGGCCTTAAGCCGCCTCTAGGTCTTGGGCCGTCAACGAGCTGGTATGATCCACCATCTTCATTGATGAGTCGCTAGTGGTATGACCCGGCCTCTCCTGGGCAGTTCATACCCAATAGTCATATCCCCAACAGATACCTTGGAAGTTGTCTCTAAAGGCATCTTCCAAATCTTCCCAGCTACCAATGGAGTTTTTTGGGAAGCTGTTTAACCAGTGCCATGATGGTCCCTTGAGTTTGAGGGGGAGGTACTTGATGGCATGGAAATCATCACCGCGAGCCATGTGTATGTGGAGAAGAAAATCTTCGATCCATACTGCAGGATATGTCGTTCCATCGTATGATTCAGTGTTCACGGGTTTAAACCCTTCTGGGAACTGGTGCTCCATTACCTCATCAGTGAAGCATAAGGGGTGTGCGGCGCCTCTGTATCGGGCGACGTCACGACGCAGTCCGGATGAAGTCCGTATGCGGTTTTCGGCCCGGGTGAGGTTGTGCCTGTCGCGCCAGGCCTGATGGCCGTCTTCTCGCGTTGGGGCACGCCCCCTTGATCCATAGATTGATCTGGCCTGGCCTACTCTATTTTCCAAGTACCGTCGTAGGTCGTAGGTGTATCCTGGAGCCGTTGTCTCTCTGCCTCTACGGCGAGGTGGTGCGGGTTGGTGTTCGGCGTAGGTGGCCGCTTTATCTCGCCTGCGTGGTGGCCGGTCTAGTTCATCAGCACGGTCATGTCTTGACGGTATGGGCTTGAGGGCCTCGTCGTCAAATTGTGGTAGTAGCCGATGCTTCGGATAACTCTTTGCTGGGCGTTGAAGGACATACTCTTCGGCGGCTAGGACATGGGTCCATCTGTCGCTGAGTGTATCCTGTTCGGCTTGGAGTTGTTGCTGCTTCTTTTTTAGGCTTCTCCCAGTAGCGATTAACTGGCGTTTAAAGCGCTCCTGCTCGAGTGGTTCCTCTAGCACGATGAAGTCTTCGTCGCCGAGGCTCACATCGTCCTCGGAGAGCGGTAGATAATTACTGTCTTCCGAGTCCTCGTTCCCGACCGGATCGTCGGGGTTAACTTACCTCTCCTCCACATCATCCTATTCGGATATGGGCTCGACGAGGGCTTCGGGGTCTTTGGCATTCTCCGGAGTGTCATTGTCTCTGGTGCCGGTATTGCAGTCTTTTTCGCGATGCAATTTTGATCGGCGCCGCTGACGTCGACGCTTTGGAGGTGCCTCAGCAGGCTTGTCCTCAACCGGATCCTTCCTGTCGTCGCCGTCATCCTCTTTGGGTGTGTCCACCATATACATGTCATATGTGGAGGTGGCCGTAGAACGTCCGGTAAACGGCGGGTCTTGGCCTTGTTCGTCTCTGGCATCATCGTTCATGCCATCGATGTCTTCGGAGGCATAGTCCAGCATGTCGGTTAAATCTTTGACAGTGGCTATGAAGTGGGTGGTGCGTGGGACGTAAAATTCCCCGCTTTCAGCCCCTAATCCAGGTTGGGCGTAATTCAGAGGTGATTCCTCTGTGATAGCGAGGGATCGCATTAAGTCCAGCGCCTCGTTTAAGAGCGTGGTTTGGACGGGGAAACGAGATTCTGTGGAGCTAGAGTCCGGGGGCGAGTCCGGCCTTTCAGTGATAGGAGGAACCCGGTCTGATTCCGAGTTCGCTGGGGAAACAATCGCCTCCAGATCTTTTAAAGTGCGGTTTGCAGCGGAGAGTCCGATGGGCTCCAAACTCCCATCTTCGGACATGGCGGTTCGTTTCAGATCAAAGGCCAGAGCGGTGGTCGGGGCCGCAAACCCTTCGAAGATCAAGTCTCCTCGAATATCAGCGACATAATTTAGGTTCCCGAAACTGACATGATGACCAGGGGCGTAGCTCTCGATCTGTTCGAGGTGACCAATCGAGTTGGCACGCAGAGCGAAGCCGCCGAACACAAAAATCTGGCCGGGGAGGAAAGTTTCCCCAGAAACAGCATCGTTGTTGATAATAGAACAAGCCATCGAACCTTCTGTCGATGGCACAACGGAACTCTCAATGAAAGCACCAATGTCGGTGTCAAAACTGGTCGATCTCGGGTAGGGGGTCCCAAACTGTGCGTCTGAGGATCGAAGGTAACAGGAGACGAAGGGGACACGATGTTTACCCAGGTTCGGGCCCTCTTGATGGAGGTAAGACCCTACTTCCTGCTAGATTGACTTTGATGAGTATAGGGGTTACAAGAGTTGATCTAACTCGAGATCGTAATGGCTAAACCCTAGATGTCTAGCCTGTATGATGATGATAGCCTCTACGGACTAACCCTCCGGTTTATATAGACACCAGAGGGGCCTAGGGTTGTACAGAGTCAGTTTACAGAGAAAGGAAACTACACATCCGGACGCCAATCTTGCCATCCATGCAAAGGAGAGTCTCATCCAGACACGGGGGAAGGCCTTCTTTCTTGTATCTTCACGGCCCATCAGTCCGGCCCATGTCACATAGCCCGGACGCCCGCGGACCCCAGAATCGAGGACTCCCTCACCCACACAGAGCGAGGTTCATGAAGCGTACTACATATGATGGTCCCCTTCCCCCCTCTTCACCGCATACTATATGCTCCTGCCGTAATATGTACAACCCAAAAGAATCCTCATCGATGGTGAAATTAATTAACCTCTCCAGGTGTAGGTCAAAGTGATGCATGCATATGCATCGATGATGGCCTCGTGGGCCCATAGATGGAAGCGTCACACGTGAGTGTCCTAGCTAGGATAACCACCATGTGCATGCATGTGGCCCAAAGAGGTGTTGTGTGATGTTTTAATAGCCAATTTCACAATTTTGATGTGGCACGTGCCTCGGAAACCAAAAAGTCCCGACACTGAGTGAGGTGTACTTGTTCACGGATGCGTACGTATAGTATATATGCTAGTCCCCTCCCACCTCTTCGATGCGTACTATATACCACCATAACACAAACAAAAAGATTCTACGTTTCTGGTCAAATTAACCTCACTGCCAGCTGTTCGTCAAAGTGATGGACGATGACCTCGCGGGCCCACAGAAAGCGTCACATGCAAGTATCGAGTGTCGTGTAGGACAACCATCGACTGCATGTGGCCGAAACATGTATGTATGAAAGGGTTGTGTAATGTTTTAAATAACGAATTCACGACTCTGATGTGGCACCGGCCTGCCTAACAAAACGTCCAACCCACACAGTGGCTCACAACTCGTAGTGTACTGCGAGCCACCCGCCACCCCCAGACGCACACACCCACACACACACCGCGAATCCACCGCAACTACGATGCATGTCAAATTAATTATCCCGCGGTGAACATATGTTACCAAAGGAGGGACGTTTTAATTTTGAAAAAATCACAGAGATCATTAAGACGTTTTAGTACATTAATTGATTGATTTTCTATGGGTATAATGTGCAAAAATCAAATTTGAGCTACATGCACACGTGATAGTGCACCTAAATGGATTGGAAAAACACATGTGTCTCACTGGGTGCATGTTTACTCCCCCTGCAATAAATTACAAACATTGAGAATCTTAATTTTAAATTCTAGTACATCCAAAACTTATTTGAAGTTCATGAAACTTATCGTGTTGTCATATGGACACCAATACAAAGTGGCATTGTACTTTTTTGACAAATTTGAGACCAGTTTTGATGTAATCTAATTACAAACGGCAGATTATTAATAATTGGGAATCAATATCCCAAATGGATGATTTATTCGAACCGTGAGCGTTAGACCAACAACGGATACGTGCCATGCTTCGATTAAGCAATAAAGCGGCATCATTAATCATTCAAATAGAAAAACAATATACGTGCCGCCGCGCGACCCGTGTGCCGTGCGAGCAGGCGTGAGTTGATGGGACGCATGCGAGCAGTCCGTCGTGCAGGCAGACCGGGAGGCGTGTGTGCAGGTGTGTGAATTGACGGAGGCGTGCTCGTTGCGCAGTGTCATAGGGAGGCGTGCGAGTAGTTGTGTGAAATTTTGGTAGGCATGCTAGCAGTCCGGTGCACAGGCTCACCGGGAGGCGAGCCATCAGTTTGACCGCCGCCCGCCTCTCTCCCACAACTCCCACTACTCCATATTAATGGTGCGCCCGAGCGGCCGCACCCCCCATCCTCGCCACACACACAATCCTCTCTCTCCGCTTGCATCCTTGACACCGCTCTCAGTCCTCAAAGCTGTCAGTGTATGAGGATGCCGCCGAAGCGCCCCATCGGAGGGAGTGGCGACACCGGGGCTGCTAAAGCACCGGAGCACGAGGTGGAGATGGAGACAGAGGTTGCCGTCACCGCCGGCGAGTTATCGCTGCACCCTGGCATCGTCGACGGCGTCGAGCTTCCACAGCCGGAGGCGGAGTTCCACATCGACTCTGGTGACGACCCCGGTGACGACTCCGAAGACGACGGACAGCTGGTTAGTCATCTATACCCATTTATGTGTCAAATAGATCATAGGGTTTCTCTTGTTACTCCTGCCTCCCCCTTTTTGGAATAGAAATCCTATGGTTATGTTCTCCCAATCCATGAAATCTGAGTAAGTTTCGTTAGATCCGTGTAGTGTATTGATTGTTTGAATGGTACAAGTGATAAGTGATTAGTTGTTTCATCTGTGCAAATGATTTCTGCTAGTACTCCGACAAGGGTTAGTGTTCGTGCTAATAATTCCTAGCCAGGACTTGACAATTGATTTTGAATGACCTACATATGTTTGTGCCATTATTTTCTTCAAGATTGGTCTGTACATAGACGACTGTGCTTAAAAATCGAACCATAATCTCTAGATATGTATAAATAAATAGCCATAAGTTCCTAATCCTAGTTCACGGCATGTAATCATTGATTTTATGCTAAATTTGTTTTACTATTTGTACAGGTATTGTCTGATGATGTGGATAGCGAGGATGAAGATGTCCAGAGGAGGTACAAGACGCAAATCATGAGGGAGCTTTATGCGGGAATGCATAACAGGCGTATTAGGACCTGGAACGGCGGCTATCGATGCCCATTTTGCAACCACAAGCTTCATGACGCGTATCTAAGCAGAAGTATTCTTGCAGGGTGGCGCACGGCAAGTACGCCGAGTACCTGGAGAAGCTTCAGGATCGTGCCGGCATGTGAGATGAGATGTGGGATCGAACTATGTACGCTTGAGTATGCTTAATGACAGTTGAACTATGTACTTATGGTTGAACTATGCTTGTGTACGTGTACGCTTATTATTTATGTCTGGGTATGTTTAATCTATGTTTACTTATGTCTAACCGTGGGATATAGATGGAATCAGTTCGGTTGATGGAATCTACCTCTGTCTTGGTTTATTGGTCCCCTTTGTAATTTGTGTTGAATTTTGACCAAAGGTTTAACTGACAAAATGTTAGTGCATGTCAGCAAACATTATATCATTGGATGGGTATTTGAGCATAGTGTTCAATGATATAATTTTTGGCGACATGCACAAACATTTCTTAGTTAAATATTTGGTCAAAATTACAAAGAGGACCAATAAACCAGGACGGTGGTAGTACGTCAATCACACACGGTTCCCAAAATTTGAACCGTGTGCAATGACCTTCATTTTTCCTGTTGCGTCAATCACACACGGTTGGCTCTAGCAAACCGTCCCCTCCAAAATTCTTTGTGGGACAGAAAACCCTCACCACCCAATTCAAAAAAGAGAAAAGAAAACCCTCACCATCCCCATGTCACAAAAACCCTCACCCCGCCCGCCACCCCCCCCCCCCCTCCGGTCCCCATTCACACCTGCACAAGCTCCTCCGCGTCTATGCATGGCACCACCTATAGCGGCGGTAAACACTTAGCTCGACGCCTGCCGCCGCCGCCAGGCTGCCGGCAAAGCCCACCACATTTCGCCACTTCCGCTTGCCGCCACCTATCGCCATCGACTTTCTCGACGCTGTTTGCGGTCGACCCAGATCCGCTCTATTGGGGAATATGCCTTACTGAGGGTTCTTTCTCATGGACAACCAGGTAACTAATTTAATGAGATATTATCTCATCTCTTATGCCAGTTCGTCTGCCTCCTTTAATCACCCGGCCGAAATCACCGTGAATTCATTTTTATTCGAGTTGATTTGAGGGTTTTCTTTGTGTTCATAGAGTGTACAGTGCGCGGACACATCAGGACCTTGCGGCCGCTGCTAGAAATTCCATCTCACCGTACCAGATGACTTGAGGATCCGCACGGTATGTTCAATCTCACCCTAAATCGGCTGGCATGGCCTACTTTCCTGAACATATTCTAAATATTACTACATTTGGATAAAAGGTGCCGCATGCACCATATACGTCAAAGGGGATTTTTTCCCTCTTCTTTCTATATTAGGCAAATTAATGATGTATTGTTCTTTCGATTACTCTCATATTTCCATGACATCATGTTTACCCTATCTGTTTAATTATAAAAAAAATTCCTTCGATTTCGACTGCTGTACAGTTCTTTCAATTTGGGCCCATATTTGCATGTTACCATATTTTCTTTAACAATCCTACCATTTTCTGCAGCGCGTCCCTTGCTATGCAACAGAACCTGTAGTGCACAATCTTTCCCTTTACATAAATCAAGACTGCATGGATGTCATACTGCACACAAACCATGAATTTACAATCATTGCTACTGTAAGACTTGATGAACATGGTGACCCCTATTTTGGCACTGGCTTTTGGAGAGAAATTGCTAAGTTTTATGAACTGCAAGCTGGCACTGGAATTGCACTTCAGATAAAAGGGCCTGGTCATGAGATATATGGTAACTTCCCTGACGATATCATCCGTCCAGACTTTGTTCGAAGTAAGTTTTCTTTGCAACTATCTGCATGTTCACTTACCCAGCAATATCAAATGAATTGTGTAGTATTTAAGCAACCAACTGTTATTCCCACTTCTTACTATATTCCTACCTAATAACTTCTAGTTACCAATACACTTTTCTATTGCCCTGTTTTGACTAAATATCCCATGTACTCCCATTTCTATCAGAAAGTGCCGCAGACAAGGAGACTCCAGAGGTGGAGAACGGGGCTGCCAACAAGCAGAGGCGGGGCGAGCTAGAACCGCAAGCGACTCCAGCAGGCCTGGACTTCATCAGCAGCCTCCTCGATGATATGTTGACAGTCATCATCTCCCTCCTCCCAATCAAATATGGGGCGCGGACAACCGTCCTTTCCCGGCGGTGGCGCCCCCTATGGAAGTCCAGCCCTTTCGACCTCATCGACACCCACGAGCTCTGCCATGGCTATCGCAAAAGCTTGGATGCGTTCTCCAAGATCCTTGGCAGTCACCTTGGCCCTACCAGAGGCCTTAGAATGGGCATTTTCCGTTCCAATGGCAAGGACCGAGCCAAGCTTGACGACTGTTTCCGATCCCCCGCCCTAGATCAGCTTGAGGAGCTCACTTTTGATGATGGGCATATGCGGTCGCTGCCAACATCCGCACTCCGCCTCGCGCCCACGCTGCGCGTCGCCAAGTTCAGGAACTGCCATCCCCCCTAATGACGCGCCCGCTCTTGTTCTACCACGACTGAAGCACCTCGGTCTCATCGCCGTCTGCCTCTCAAACAGTGACATGGAGCACCTACTCCGTGGCTGTACTACACTCGAGTACCTTCATCTTCAGGCGATCAATGGGTTGAGTACGTTCCACATCACCTCCATGACTCTCCAGACTATTTATGTGTGTTGCTGGTGCGGCAGGAAGACATCACAAGATGTGTACCACGATATGGTCATTGAGGACACACCTGCACTTGAGAGATTACTTGTAGTTGATCAAGAAGGTCCAACAAGAATCAATGTCATTTCTATGCCGAAATTGACAGTGGTAGGCTACTCGTTTGACAAATACTCCAAACTTGTTATTGGATCCACACCCGTTTAGGTACAACAGCCGCCTTCTACCTCTCCTTCTACAAATTAACATTATTTCTAATTTTGAAGACGTTTGTTCGTCTGTCATTCAGGATTCCGACAAGCTTGACCCCGAAACTGTGCACAGTGAAGGTCTTGGCACTAGAATCTATCGTCCCCAACCTGGAGCAGGTTGTCAGTTTCCTGAGATGCTTTCTGTGCCTAGAGAAGTTATATATCGAGGTGATGTTCCTTTCCTATTAAATGTTAACCATAAGGGAGTTCAATTTGTGAAACCTTTTTCCAAGTTTACAATGATAATGTACTACGATTTCTGAAGGATTCTTTTGGAGGATTTCAGTACATACATATTCCCCCCCCCCATATTGGTTACTTGATCCATATGGTTACAATCAATAAGCATTTCTCCTCTGGATTCATCTATACTAGTTTTCTTAAGGAACTTTTCATCCACTCCAACCTCTTGTGAAGAAGGCTACATTTTTCTAGAATGTAATCAAATGCCCATGTTAATCATGTCAGATCGATCATGGCATGTTAGTGCATTTTACAAATCCTGCAAACCAAATAGGCCTGTAGTAATGTTCAAAATTGCATGTAGGCACTAAAAAGTTTTCTTCTTTTGTAGATAAGATTAGGCCCAGTGGTGGATAATGTGATACAATATAACAATCACGTCGAATGCCTAGATCTGCATCTCTCAGAAATTACTTTGAACTCCTGCCGAGGGACCTTACCGGAGATTATATTCGCCAGGTTCTTTGTTCTAAGAGCAAGGGTGCTGAAGGAAATGAGCTTTGCCCTACATTTATTTCGCAAAAATGAATGGTTTGTTGATCAGCGCTGGCGCCTGCGGCAGAATGGAATAGGCTGCAAAAATGCCGAATTTCATTTTGGAACTTCAGAAGACAGAGTAATCGGAAGTCATCGTGTCAACCCCATACATGACTTCTCAGTGGCTGGCCCCTTTGCAAAAATTGTGAGTTTACGAAACCAGACTTAGAAGTGGTAATATTAGTTTGAACCTCTCTGATATCCATGTTCAGCGGATCAGCGCGAGTGTTTGCAGTTGATGAGCTGAATTTCATTTCTAATATCAATTTGAACCTTGTAATCTTCGAATTTGAGCCATATAACTCTCGAATTTGAACCTTGTAATATTTCAAGCTTTTGTGGTACAATCGTTGAAATGGCATCATATGAGACTCGTATATTGGTAGCACTATTTTGACCTTAATATGCAATGGTCTTATATTTTATTAACCATTCTCAAATGTATTTACCTTGTCGATCTCACAGCACATGATCTGGTATAGCTAACTCGACTGCGATCTTCGACATTTATTGCACACAGTTGGTTTCTTCCACCATGTTCCATGTAGATCGCATAATTAATTATCGCGCTCGAGTGTCCATCATCACCCTTCGGTGTAACTTTGACCTCATCACCCACGGGTAAACTTATGATCGACGTCATTCCACACACTTCGTTTTTACAAAGCTTTTTGCCAATAAACGCCCATGATTTGTCCCTCTTCTAGCCGACGCGTGGCCAAATTAGCCGGGCGGGAAGCTTGCGCGGTAAAGTGCGCGGTAGCGCGGGAACAGGCTCACCGACGATATAGTTGGCGCCTCTTTGAGCCCACGCGTGCGGTGCGGTGTTGTCAAGCGTGCACTAGAATCCTCCGCTATGATTGTCGTGACAAGACGTGATGATTACAGGCCGGCCGGCCCCCATTTATTACAGCAGCCATTTAACCCTTGTGTCTCTTCAACCTTTCGATCGTGCCCCACCATTGCAAGGAGCACACCTACCACGAGAAATTCTTAGAGGGTATCCTGCGCGGCTCCAATGGCGCTGCGGCTGCCGACGACGAGCAGCAGTTCACCATGCGTGCCGTGGTGGACACCCACAAAAGGTTCATGGACCTCTCGGTGGTGTACACCAACGACCCGGTCTGGGTGGAGCACTCCATCCACATCATGGAGTTGTTGCTTGCCGAGGAGAAATACAAGCTGGTTGGGTTCGACCTCGAGTACACCCATGCTCGTGTCGGGTCTCGTCCCAAGGTCGTCATCGCCCAGATGTGCGTGCGCCACCACGTCCTCGTCTACCACTACTGCCTGGCCACAAGGCCTTGCGAGCGTTTCGCCAGGTTTGTCAACAGCCCCCACTACATGTTCGCTATGGTGGACATCACCAACAATGTAAAGGCGCTTGAGAATTCGAGCATCGCCTGCCAGAATCTTGTCGACATCCAGGGCCAATACAAGATCTGGGGCAGGAAGGAGCATGAGAATGACTCACTAGTTCACCTCGTCGAGGCCATCTTCGACCCTACAACAGAGACATGAAGGATTTATGCAACAAGGACAAGCATGCCTGGCACTCGGCCTGGATGGAGAAACTCGACAAAGCTCACGTCGTGTACGTGGCCAAGGAGGCGTACACGAGCTACGACATGTACAGGCGGATCGTTGACATGAGGAAGTGCCTCCTTCCCCAAAACGGCCAGGGATCTAGCCGGAAGCAGAGCAATGGCAAGCGTCCTCACAACAATAAGTAGATGATTAGATCCTCATTTCTCCTAGTTTAGTATGCATGTAATTGCTTACTTTGGTGTGGAAATGTTATGTGTCTATTCACTTGTGTAATTGTATGCTTAATTTGGTTATGCAATGTTGTCTTTTTAAGTATATATGTTGATGCTCTGTAGATAGAGCGTAGATGTTGTACGGACAAAGAAAATCACATCGCACACGAACTAAACAATGGAACCCGTCAGTGATGTTTTCATCAATCACTCACAATTGTATACCAGCAATCATTTGCTCACAACACACACGGCTTGTTAGCAGCAATCGTCTGTGTTGTTATCGGTCTTCGCACACGTTTCTGATTATAGACCTGTTTGCCGTGTATCACACACATCTTGTTAAGTTGAACTGATTATGTTCTCTTGTCTCAACGCAAACAGTTCATCCGAGTGAACCGCATGCCGTATATCGCACACACCTTGATCTAGCTGACCGTTTCTTTTGTGTTGCCTAATCACAAACAGTTCATCCAAGTGAACCATATGTTGTACATCGCACACACCTTCATCTGGTTGCCCGTTTCTTTTGTTCCTCCTCATCACAAATAGTTAATTGAACTGAACCGTATGCCCTGCATCGCACACGCAACTAAAATCTGAATTGTGTTTGATGCATCCTCCATCGCAAACGATTTGCACCTTTTTGAATTTTTTTACACCACCGTTTGCGATTATTGCATCGCACACAGTTTCGTCGAAGGGTCTCTGATCACAGTGTCGCGTTAGCAGCATCTTGCAGTAGTGCATAGACGCTCCCACTACACCTCTTGCATAGGCGGAGCTATGTAGATTGTCGGGGGGTAACCCCTCGACCTTAGATAAAATTGTGAAGCTTTGTTTAGGATTGTTTATACCCACCCTCCCAAACACCGATGGGTTATGCACACCCCCCCTCCAGGATAATATCATGTGCCCCCACACCTTGGATGCAAAGTGTTTGTGCAAAAAAACATCCTACACTGAAAAATCGAAACAACACACAGGGGTCCCACCTGTCATTGATCAAATTTAGACCTAAAACTAACAAATGTGAAGGACGAGATTCGAACCGGCGACCTAGACTACAAAGCGTACGTCGATAGCCTGAAACAGCAATGGTTGCTGGATTTGTCGCATAACTTGATTTTATACAGTATTACGTTGAGTAGAGTAGAGGAAGTGGCTCGTCAACACGTGCATGAACGTTAGCTCACTTACTGGTGGGTCCCATGTATGCGATCTCTCTCTCCTCTCCATCTAGTACAACCTTTAGACGCAAGGGCACACAAGAAGAGCAGCGCAAGCTTGTCGTGGTGTTATTATAACTAAAAAATGCTTGGAAAATAGATGAATCGCCTAGAACAAGAGACGTTGTGGCTGGTCGAGATGGTGCTAACTACACCTATCCTCCATGCCATGTTAGCATAATGAAGTTGTGTGGCTAGTGGGGTGTTCTCGACCGACTGGCTGGGTCCCGAGGTCGAACCATAGGTAGTACGGTATATTTTTTACACACACATTTTTCCTCCATGCCGAGATGTGGCACCCCCTACCGCGCGGTTTTTGGGTCCTCCCGGGTAGTGCACGCATATTTTCTTTCTTGCCAAGACGTGGGACGCCCTACCGCCCATTTTCTGGGTCCTCCTCGGTTGTAGCGCCGAAGCAAGTAAACGACTCATCAAATCACAAAAGCTCACCTTTCCTGCCGAGTACATCAGTGAAGCACGGTGGCTAGCTACTTCGGCTAGTGCGACCGGTTAGCGCTAGGCCGCTGCCATATTTGTTTTTTCACCCCTTTTTTCTCTCCTTGCCGGTAGGTAAATTTAAATATCCACCGCTGCGTTTCTCTGGTCTTTGGGTATGGCAGGCGCGGCAGGATTTTTATTTTTTTATTGACGAGAGCAGGCACGGCAGCAATTAGTCATGGTGACCCCGGGTGGTGCTCCCTGATGTGAAAAGTCATCAACTAGTATTTTCCCATGGTGAAAACCAAAAGATTCACCCCGCTCCTCGGCTGGCTCCCTCCGCCTTCCCGTAGATTGCATTACCTTTCAGTCGCCCCCTTTGCTTCCTCTGCCCATTGCTTCTACCTGGTTCCATGGCAGCGCACCAGATCACGGAGTCTGAGGTGAGGCGCCTGACACGGGAGCTCCATGCCAAGGATGCGGAGCTCAAGGCCAAGGACGTGGAGCTCCGTGAGCTCAAGGAGGAGAGGAGTGCCATGCTCCTCCTTTATGTGCGGAAGTTCATGGAGCTTCAAAAGCGGCAGGCATCCACCAGAAAGATGCTCGAGGTGTCGGCGGTGTTGCTAAAGAAAGCGGGAGATACGATAGTGTCAGGACCCTGATTCTAAGTCACACCGATCTAGCATGTAACACATCATATCACTTTGCGGCCTCAAGCATGGTATTCCCACGGGTGCCACCTTACCTGGCCTGGGACCGTTTGCGCCTTTTGGCTCACGTATATGATAGTGTCGCTAGTATCCATATGACAGAGAACCCGGGCCGACATGACTAGTCATGAACCCAAAGTGGCACTAACTTACGGGGACAGACATACATGAACCAGCATCGAACGTGTCGATCATCAGCGTGTGAATCCGGGCTGTAGCAACTGGGCTAACAGGACTCTGGCAACCCGGGCAGTAGCAGGCTAGCAGGACTCCGGAAGTCACCGCGTGACATTTCCCCGAAGGGACAGACACAGGAATGAAGTGGATCACATGCCGGCCAGTCTAAGTGTTCCGGAGCAGTAGTAACTGGGCTAGCAGGACTCCGGTAAACCGGGCTATAGCAGACTACCATGGCTCAGTGGAAGCACTAGACTACATTTCCCCATAAGAGAGGCTACCAAGGATAGACAACTAGGTTGTCGGATCCCACACATACCAAGCATTTCAATCATACACACAATATGCTCGATATGTGTAAATACAACATGGCATCACAACAAAACTCTACGACTCAAAGTATTTATTCATTAGGCTCCGAAGAGCCAGATATTACAAACGTGGGTCTGATGACCCAGCATTCAAGTCATACAAGCAATAGCACATATGGAAGCTTAACTTGTCTGAGTACACACAACTACAAAAGGAAAGGCTGAGAAGCCTGACTATCCACAAGTCCCTACCGAGGGCACAAGATCGTAGCTGAGGTAACAACCTAAACGTCGAAGTCCAGACGGAACTATTAGCGAGACTGAAGTCTCTCTGCAAAAACATAAATTAAGCAAACGTGAGTACAAATGTACCCAGCAAGACTTACATCAGAACTATCTACATATGCATCAGTATCAATAAAGGGGTGGTGGAGTTTGACTACAGCAAGCCAGCTTTGACTCGGTGGCCATCCTGAACTACGATTGCGAATAACTCTTTTGAGGGGGCGCACACGAGTCCACCTATTCACCATATCAATACACCACTATGGATCCGCTCCCGTCTCCCTACGAGAACGCCATCCATAGCACTCACGCTTATCTTGTGCATTTTAGAGTATCCACTTTCACTTGTCTATGAACTGTATAGGCAACCCAGAGGTCCTTTACCGCGGACGTGGCTATTCGAATAGATGATGTTAACCCTGCAGGGGTGTACTTCTTCACACACGCTCTCACCACTTACCGTCGTTTACACGACATGTACTCGGCAACCTTCAAGCGGAATCCCAACGAGGGTGTCAGCCATGGCCTACCTAAACACTCAAGTCTCTAGTCCAGGTTTATCGCCTATTCAGGTTCCATCCGCAGGGAGTCCGGCCGAGGTTTCCACATACGGCCCCGAACGATGTGTACAGGGTTCCGCGACACCAAATGGGTGCCCGGCAAACCCGGCCACGTGCCTACCGCATCACAGCCCACCCCTCGGGTCAGCGCTGCGCACGGCCTCCAGCATACTACAAACACCAGAAACTACTTGCAACTCCTGGACAGAGGACAAGGGTGGTTAAGAAGCCGAGAGGGGCACTTAAGCATTCCAATGCGTGGTAGTAGCTGTTCATGGATCACATACACAGAACTCGGTACCTGAGGACGGCTGCAATGAGATAACCCACCATGTACTCCTACATGGCCTCTCACCGCTACCTTTACCAAATCGTGTTCACACACTTAGCTCTCAACAGTAGGACATGTTCACCACATTCCAATTCATCCTCGATGAATCAGACCTGACTCAACTCTAAGCAGTAGCAGGCATGACAACAAGCATGAATGAGTAGGCACATCATGGCTCAAACAAGTCCTACTCATGCTAGTGGGTTTCATCTATTTACTGTGGCAATGACAGGTCATGCAGAGGAAAGGGGTTCAACTACCGCAGCATGTAACAGATGAATCGTTGTTGTCCTAATGCAGTAAAAGAGAGCAGGAGCGAGAGAGTAGGATTGTATCGGAATAAGGGGGTTCTGTTTGCCTGGCACTTCTGAAGATAGTAATAGCTCTTCATCGGTGTCATCGATCTCACCGTCGGAATGTCGTCTACTCAGAGGGAACAATTACCGGCAAACAAGGAAGAACACAATCAATGCAGTGCAACAATATGATGCATGAATGTGACATGGCAATATGCTGTTGATTGAGCTAATGCAACTAGCAACAAGTTAAATGAAGTTGGTTTGAACCAAAGGTTCAAATTCAAACTCCATATGTGATTATTTAAATGCCAACATTTTATTTGACCTGATCAGCAGGCATAAGTTTCTCAAACATGCATGGAAATAGTATAAATGGATAGATTGGATTTTTCTGATAATTTTTCATATATAATTTATTTCATTTGGAGTTATAGATTAATTTCTATGAATTTTTGAAGTTTTGGATATTTTCTGAAATTTCCTGGATTGTTTTAAAACCAGAAAATCATTACTGCGCCAGCATGACATCATGCCGACGTCAGTAGGTCAACGGCGCCAGCCCAGGTCAAACCTGACCAGTGGGGTCCACTAGACAGTGACTCAGGGCTGGTTAGTGTCGCTGGCAGATGGGCCTGGTCAACTGCCACGTCAGCCAGTCAACCCTGATGCGTGGGTCCACTGGTTTTGTTAATTAATCTAACTTAAAACTAAATAGCAGCTTAATTAGGCAGCAGGGCCCACTGTCATTGTCTAGAGAGTGGGGTTAATTAGCGGTGTTTAGCTGCTAATGATGTGCCATGTCATCCCGCCGGAGTAGAACGCTGGCGAGCACGCAGACACGGCGGGGACGCTCGGGTTCGCACTCCCGGCGCCCAAATGAGCGATGGAGAGCACCCACGGGGAGCCGGAGCTCTCCCGCATCCAATGCAGCAAGCGGCAGCAGCTGGGGTGGCTGGAGCTCGTCGGAAACGAGCTCGAGGCGGCGGCCGGAGTTCGGTCAAGCTCGGGGTCGGCGTTGCGGTGCACGGGAGGAGGATCTGGTGTGTGTGCTCGGCTCCTGGGAGTGTGCTGAGCACGCTGATGGGCTCGGACGGAAGCGGCAGTAGCTGTGGCTGCGGCGGCGCCATGGCCGGCGGTGATGTGCTCGCGGGCTCGGCGGTGAAGTTAGTTAGGGCGCGCAAATGGGGGGTAGAAGAGAGGGGAAAGATGCCAGTGCTCACGGTGAACTCGCAGAGCATGCCAGTGGGCTCGGGGACGTCCTGCGTGTGGCGAATCGATGGCGGCGGTGGTCGGAGCCCGAGGTGGAAGACGACGGCGATGGTGACGTTGCTAGCCACCCGCGGTCGCGTGCTTTGGCGTGCGGCTCTACGGCGTCGAGGCGGAGCTCGTGGGGGCGCTGGTTGGGCGTGGGGATGCTGGTGGCCACGGCAATGACGAGCGGCGGCGACGGGAGCGCTCGGACTGCGCGGGGGAGCGAGCCAGAGAAAGGGAATAGGTCCAGGGAGAGAGGGGAGAGGTGCAGGGGGTCGAGGGGGAGTGCGTGGCGCCCTCGGGTGCCTCCAGCGGCGAGCAGGTAAGCAGGAGGTGGCCGGCGCGCGGTGGACACACGCCCTCGTCCTCCTGGCGCTGGGTTGAGGACGACTGGCAAGAGCCAGGTGGGCTGGGCCAGCTGGCCTGCGGTTAGGTTACCAGGTAAGTAGCCCAGGTGATGTTCTCTCTCTCTGTGTGTTAATTCTATTATTGTTTTCTATTTTTATTCCTCTGTTTTGAATTAGTAAAAATACTAATTCATTTTGTAAAATCCTGAAAATAATTGTGGTCACTTTTGAAAATATTTCCAACAGCCCTCAAATGCTTTCAAGATTATTTGGACACTTAAAATATTTTATAGAATTTAAATGTCCAAATTCAAATACTTATGATTTAACTCAAAAATCCAGATTGTCCTAGAGAAGTGTGCACCATTTTTGTCAGAGGTTCTAGACCAATACAAAAATGATGAACCTTTATGAAGGGCATTTGGGCTCATTGAAAATATTTAATTTTGACCCTAGTTGGATTTCATTTGCTGCTAGGGTTTATCAGTCCCCATTTCAAGTTCATTTAAACTTAGACATGATTCATGCTCACTGATGTAACTAGTTACAAACAATTCTAGGGTTGTGACAACTCACCCCCACTAAACAAGAATCTCGTCCTGAGATTCAAGACGTAGAGTAAGAAGACTGAGGGGACACAAAGCTAACACGATCTTCATGATCCAACTGTCCCTCTCGAAGATGTTGATTCATTGCTTCAAATTGATCTTGATGTCTTGCTCTGAGAATTCCATTCGGCACGACAATGAGAAGAAAGGGAAAACTGTAGAAAAAAATCGGTCTTCGTGAAGATCGAGCAACTCAGGATCAACTCATGGAGTGAGACAAAGGAACGTCTCTTGAGCTGAGACGCAAGACACACATTAGGGGTGACGGGAAACAAATGGCAATGGCTCAAATTGGTAGGAAACAATTCCATGCTCGGTCACGACGTATCGAGGAGTTAACTGACATGATTCCTCAACGGGGCACCTTAAGGAAGGTGACTCGTAGTATTATTCCCTTAAGTGGCAAAAAGAATTACTTCTGATGCAGAGATCATTGAAACCCTCTATACCAGCCTAAGGAAATTCACAACGATCGTTTGAAGGAGCTTGAAGAAATGGCATACTCATACTAGAATGGATGATGTGGACTACCTTGTTGAAGACAATCCAATGGATGATTTCTTCTTATCATTGAGAAAGGAGAGGGCCCAGGGTAAGCCCACTTTTGAGGATGATCCTGAATAACAATTACTGAGAAGGCAGACCATAGTAAAATGGCACAATGGCGGGTGCAAGCTGGGAACAAAATGCAAATGCTGGGAATGATTCTAGTAACTGGGGAAAACTCAATAGTCGAGAGTGATTCCACTGTTTGAATGGTTATAGTATAATCAAAGAAACTAAGAGCACAAGAATCCCCAAGGAGCAACTTCTAGAAGAAGCCGCACAAAATCATCATGGAGAAGATGGTCAAATAGCTCAATCAAGATACTACCATGATAGATCTTCCGACTAGGTGTGTCGGCCAGAACATCAACCTTGTCGGGACCTACATCATAGATCTTGGAAAAGTTCCAACCATCATATCTGCCTGAGATTCAGATCAGGTTGGTAACAGGATATTTCAGACAGCATGTCTGGAAAAGAAAGTTTGCAACACAAACCGACGAGATGATTTTGCGAGATTCTTGGGAAATGAACTACGATAGCAAGCTCCAAAACATGAGTTGGTTCTGCTACATACATGTGAACATGTTGTCCAAGACAGGCTTGATCACAAAGAAGTCTTACAACAAAACACTATCGAGTTCTAGTTAGGAACCATCATCGAGGATATCGAAGCCCTTACATAAGTCTTGATCTTAGGAAGGAACTTCTTCTCCTTGAGCAATTCAATCAGTGGCTTGGTGTGCTAGGGATACATATAGAATGAAGGTTGCAAGTCTCCAGACCACAGAATACTTCGCACATATGCATGACTGACTTGGGATGATTCCAATGGAAGCAAAACAAACTTTCTCGAATTCACGGCGGTAACTTGCTTCAAATGCACATGAACTAGAGGAAGTCACTTCTTTCATCCAAACATATTCTTCATGAACGGGGCACGAAGATAATGCTTACAAAAATTTCCAGCACTGGCTTAATGTTCAACATGAATCATGGAGAAGATAAAATGCTGCTGATGGGCTCAACAACAAATCATTAAGATTTCCATGAAGATGGAATTCCACAACTATGTGAACAAAGCAATAGCATTGGTCAGAACAAAAGATATAATGGTGTATGCTCGAGGATCAACCACGAGTAAGACAACATTACGAACATCGTTGGTTCTGATTTGATTTGATGATAGCCCACACTCAAATCAAGGTTTTGACAAGACAACAGATCCAACCACTGATCACGAGGACCAATAGATGGAGATATCATCTTTCTTCAACACACACTCACAAAAGATATACCTTTGGAATGAACTAAGTCAGATAAAGCTTTATCTTCCAATTCCCCAAGTTGTTGTTTAGCTCAACCGACTAGTTCAGGGTATCCAACACCGATTTTTGGAGAAGGGGTGATTTACAAGAAACCAACTTGATCACGAGCTCAACATAACAGCCAGGGGACAACCTGATGATACTTTTGAGAAGATAATCGGAAAATCACGAACCACCAATATGTTATTAAGCTCGGGAGCAATCTTGCTTTCGAGACAAGATGATATGATCAGAAGAGCAAGAGATTCAATCCTAACTCAAAGATCGAGGAGTGCACCAAAAATAAGGACAAGGTAGCACGATCAATCCTAGAATAGTGATTCTATAACCAACACGCTAAGAATGAGGTTATTGTCCATTAACTACAAAGCAACACAGTTGCTAGGAGTATTGATTTCACACATCACGATTCACTTGTCGGCATTCCAGTTACAATAACACGGGAACCGAGGAATGAACAATAATGGCAAGAAGTATCACTGTGTCAAGAATTCGTAAGAGTTGGTGCAATTCCTATGATATTCTTGACATAAATAGGGTAATACTCCAAGGTAGAACAGAACAAAAGCTGGTTTGGCATTTGATCTGCGGAATACCACTACTTTGACCAGTCCAAGAAATGGATGAGGTGCTGGAGTTTGTTTCTCCTAGTCATTCCGGAATAGAATGGCTTGACGGACCACGAGAATAATAGGCATCGATAACACGAATGCACAACTAGTCCTGACTATCAATTGATAGACAGGGGTCAGAATACAACTAAAGAGAGACAACTCAAAGGAACATATGGTTTTCTGAGTTGCGGATGCATAGATTTAGTATGTCAAACAAGTTCAACATATTTCTTCCAGATAATCCATACAGAAAGGTAGGACTGGCAGATTCACAATGCAGAATGGAGGACTCATCAAGAGCACTCTTATTGTGATCTTTTGGTTCAAGAACTTTTGCCATAAGCAGTTCATGGTATTTGGAAGAAGGATATACCACGGACCTCGAGGACTATCGCAAAGGTTACTAATATCCTAAAGGAACTACTCCCTCTGTCCCATAATATAAGAACGTTTTGACACTACACTAGTGTCAAAAATGTTCTTATATTATGGGACGGAGGGAGTAGCAAACACTATCAATATGAAGTAAGTAGGGTGAACCTTGGGTTCAAGAACCCAGGAATAGAATACCTACTACTAAGCGGCATCACGGGATGCTTTCGAGAATGGTGGCCAGAATCATCACATCGGAAACACTAATCATGGATAGATTACTAGGTGACTCCCTAAGACACCTAGGGTCATAATAATAGCTCCAACATATATGTCAAGGCAACATAGTACCTCAACGCACTAGTTAGTGTGGTTAATCTGGCCCAAAGGAACACCGGGAACATGGAGGAATGATTTGCAAGTGCATCATACTATTTAGAAACCTGCGATGACTCGGACAGCATAACGGCTGTAATTGCTCAAAAAGATTTGAGACATCCTAGAAAAATGGTGGCATTACCACTCAACATCACAATATCAAGGTTCCGAGATCAACTGTCAACACACAGAAATTGTAGGAACTGAACTGAGAATTGAATCCATCAATCCTATAAGTCTATGGATTAGTAACACGTCATCCTGATAGATAGATGAGAAGGCCTAGTTCTTAAACCCCGTAGAAGAGAAGAGGATGACTCAGATCAGAAGGACATAAGGTATAAGGCGTAAAAAGAGCCTTACGTTCCCTCCCACAATCAATTCCCTTATATAACTAAAGCATTTCTAGACTCAACTTCGACCAGTTTGGCTTGGTAATCCTACAGGCAGTCAGGCTCTGATACCAAAGCTGCCAGGACCCCGATTCTAAGTCACACCGATCTAGCATGTAACACATCATATCACTTTGCGGCCTCAAGCACGGTATTCCCATGGGTGCCACCTTACCTGGCCCGGGACCGTTTGCGCCTTTTGGCTCACGTATATGACAGTGTCGCTAGTATCCATATGACAAAGAACCCGAGCCGACATGACTAGTCGTGAACCCAAAGTGGCGCTAACTTACTGGGACATGCATACATGAACCAGCATCGAATGTGTCGGTCATCAGCGTGTGAATCCGGACTGTAGCAACTGGGCTCACATGACTCTGGGAACCCGGGCTGTAGCAGGCTAGCAGGACTCCGGAAGTCACCGCGTGACATTTCCCTGAAGGGATAGACACAAGAACGAAGTGGATCACATGCCGGCCAGTCTAAGTGTTCTGGAGCAGTAGTAACTGGGCTAGCAGGACTCCGGTAAACCGGGCTGTAGCAGACTACCATGGCTCAGTGGAAGCACTAGACTACATTTCCCCATAGGAGAGGCTACCAAGGAAAGACAACTAGGTTGTCGGATCCCACACATACCAAGCATTTCAATCATACACACAATATGCTCGATATGTGTAAATACAACATGGCATCACAACAAAACTCTACGACAAAGTATTTATTCATTAGGCTCCGAAGAGCCAGATATTACAAGCGTGGATCTGATGACCCAGCATTCAAGTCATACAATCAATAGCACATGCGGAAGCTTAACTTGTCTGAGTACAGACAACTACAAAAGGAAAGGCTAAGAAGCCTGACTATCCACAAGTCCCTGTCGAGGGCACAAGATCGTAGCTGAGGTAACAAGCTAAACGTCGAAGTCCACGCGGAACTACTAGCGAGACTGAAGTCTCTCTGCAAAAACATAAATTAAGCAAACGTGAGTACAAATGTACACAGCAAGACTTACATCAAAACTATCTACATATGCATCAATATCAATAAAGGGGTGGCGGAGTTTGACTACAGCAAGCCAGCTTTGACTCGGTGGCTATCCTGAACTACGACTGCAAATAACTCTTTTAAGGTGGCACACACGAGTCCACATATTCACCATATCAATACACCACTATGGATCCGCTCCCGTCTCCCTACGAGAACGCCATCCATAGCACTCACGCTTATCTTGCGCATTTTAGAGTATCCACTTTCACTTGTCTATGAACTGTACAGGCAACCCAGAGGTCCTTTACCGCGGACGCGGCTATTCGAATAGATTATGTTAAACCTGCAGGGGTGTACTTCTTCACACACGCTCTCACCACTTACCATCGTTTACACGACATGTACTCGGCAACCTTCAAGCGGAAGCCCAACGAGGGTGTCGGCCATGGCCTACCTAAACACTCAAGTCTATAGTCCGGGTTTATCGCCTATTTTGGTTCCATCCGCAGGGAGTCCGGCCGAGGTTTCCACATACGGCCCCGAACGATGTGTACAGGGTTCCGCGACACCAAATGGGTGCCCGGCATACCCGACCACGTGCCTACCGCATCACAGCCCACCCCTCGGGTCAGCGCTGCGCACGGCCTCCAGCATACTACAAACACCATAAACTACTTGCAACTCCTGGACAGAGGACAAGGGTGATTAAGAAGCCGAGGGGGGCACTTAAGCATTCCAATGCGTGGTAGTAGCTGTTCATGGATCACAAACACAGAACTCGGTACCTGAGGACGGCTGCAATGAGACAACCCACCATGTACTCCTACATGGCCTCTCACCGCTACCTTTACCAAATCGTGTTCACACACTTAGCTCTCAACAGTAGGACATGTTCACCACATTCCAATTCATCCTCGATGAATTAGACCTGACTCAACTCTAAGCAGTAGCAGGCATGACAACAAGCATGAATGAGTAGGCACATCAGGGCTCAAACAACTCCTACTAATGCTAGTGGGTTTCATCTATTTACTGTGGCAATGACAGGTCATGCGGAGGAAAGGGGTTCAACTACCGCAGCATGTAACAGATGAATCGTTGCTGTCCTAATGTAGTAAAAGAGAGCAGGAGCGAGAGAGTGGGATTGTATCAGAATGAACAAGGGGGTTCTGTTTGCCTGGCACTTCTGAAGATAGTAATAGCTCTTCATCGGTGTCATCGATCTCATCGTCGGAATGTCGTCTACTCAGAGGGAACAATTACCGGCAAACAAGGAAGAACACAATCAACGCAATGCAATAATATGATGCATGAATGTGACATGGCAATATGATGTTGATTGAGCTAATGCAACTAGCAACAAGTTAAATGAAGTTGGTTTGAACCAAAGGTTCAAATTCAAACTCCATATGTGATTATTTAAATGCCGACATTTTATTTGACCTGATTAGCAAGCATAAGTTGCTCAAACATGCATGGAAATAGCATAAATGGATAGATTGGATTTTTCTAATAATTTTTCATATATAATTTATTTCATTTGGAGTTATAGATTAATTTCTATGAATTTTTGAAGTTTTGGATATTTTTCGAAATTTCCGGGATTATTTTAAAACCAGAAAATCATTACTGCGCCAGCATGACATCATGCCGACGTCAGCGGGTCAACGGCGCCAGCCCAGGTCAAACCAGACCAGTGGGGTCCACTGGTCAGTGACTTAGGGCTGGTTAGTGTCGCTGGCAGGTGGGCCTGGTCAACTGCCACGTCAGCCAGTCAACCCTGATGCGTGGGTCCGCTGGTTTTGTTAATTAATCTAACTTGAAACTAAATAGCGGCTTAATTAGGCAGCAGGGCCCACTGTCATTGTCTAGAGAGTGGGGTTAATTAGCGGTGTATAGCTGCTAATGATGTGCCACGTCATCCCGCCGGAGTTGAACGCCGGCGAGCACGCAGACGCGGCGGGGACGCTCGGGTTCGCTCTCCCGGCGCCCAAATGAGCGACGGAGAGCACCCACGGGGAGCCGGAGCTCTACCGCATCTAGTGCAGCAAGCGGTAGCAGCTCGGGTGGCCGGAGCTCGTCGGAAACGAGCTCGAGGCGGCGGCCGGAGTTCGGTCAAGCTCGGGGTCAGCGTTGCGATGCACGGGAGGAGGATCTGGTGTGTGTGCTCGGCTCCTGGGAGTGTGCTGAGCACGCTAATGGGCTCGGACGCGAGTGGCAGTAGCTGTGGTTGCGGTGGCGCCATGGCCGGCAGTGATGTGCTCGCGGGCTCGGCGGTGAAGTTAGTTAGGGCGCGCAAACGGGGGGGGTAGAAGAGAGGGGAAAGATGCTGGTGCTCACGGTGAACTCGCAGAGCATGCCAGTGGGCTCGGGAATGTCCTGCGTGCGGCGAATCGACGGCGGTGGTGGTCGGAGCCCGAGGTGGAAGACGACGGCTATGGCGACGTTGCTGGCCACCCGCGGTCGCGTGCTTTGGCGTGCGGCTCTACGACATCGAGGCGGAGCTCGCGGGGGCGCTGGTTGGGCATGGGGATGCTGCTGGCCAGGGCAATGACGAGCGGCGGCGACGGCAGCGCTCAGACTGAGCAGGGGAGCGAGCCATAGAAAGGGAATAGGTCCAGGGAGAGAGGGGAGAGGTGCAGGGGGTCGAGGGGGAGTGCGTGGCGCCCTCGGGTGCCTCCAGCGGCGAGCAGGTAAGCAAGAGGTGCCGGCGCGCGGTGGACACACGCCCTCGTCCTCCTGGCGCTGGGTTGAGGACGACTGGCAAGCGCCAGGTGGGCTGGGCCGGCTGGCCTGCGGTTAGGTTGCCAGGTAAGTGGCCCATGTGTTGTTCTGTCTCTCTCTCTCTCTGTTAATTCTGTTATTGTTTTCTATTTTATTCCTCGGTTTTGACTTAGTAAAAATACTAATTCATTTTGTAAAATCCTGAAACTAATTGTGGGCACTTTTGAAAATATTTCCAACAGCCCTCAAATGCTTTCAAGATTATTTGGACACTTAAAATATTTTCTAGAATTTAAATGTCCAAATTCAAGTACTTATGATTTAATTCAAAAATCCAGATTGTCCTAGAGAAGTGTGCACCATTTTTGTCAGAGGTTCTAGACCAATACAAAAATGATGAACATTTATGAAGGGCATTTGGGCTCATTGGAAAGATTTAATTTTGACCCTAGTTGGATTTCATTTGCTGCTAGGGTTTATCAGTCCCCATTTCAAGTTCATTTAAACTTAGACATGATCCATGCTCATTGAACTAGTTACAAACAATTCTAGGGTTGTGACAGATAGGTGGTCAGGGGAGCCGGCTGGAGCACGAGCGGGTCGATCGTGACGAGGTCCATGATTGCCTCAACCACTTGTTGGACCATGTTGTGACGCACGTGTTGCGGCTATGCGATGCCTACCGTCGTGCCAACGCAACCGTGCCGGTCGTTAGGCTAGACCCATTCAACCACCCCACCGACTTCAACAAGCTGCGGCTTCCTGACCTGGTCTCCTTCTTCACCTATACCTCCGAGGAGCTGAGTCATCTCCGCGTGGTGGTGGGGCGGAGCCGGACAAGGAGGGGTTGCGGGCGGTCATCGCCGTTGTCAGGCGAATCCTCTCAGGGCTTCATCACCGGAATCCATTTGTGCCATTGGATGCCGTCTTTGATGAGTTGGCTCTCGTCGACCGGGAGCGGGCTCTGCCGGCGGTGGCACCCTGCATCACCACCGTCGTGCGCCTCGAGAAGCAGAGGGACTTCGGTGGTGTTTAGGCGTCCTATGCATGGGCATGTCTCCGTGAAACATGATCGTTGGATCAAACTCAGACTGTGCAGATCAGTCACTGTAGCACAAAGCGTGCGGGTGTGTTTGGTTGCATTCTCATCTCAACATAGTTGTTCCTTCTTCGTGCATGCTCATCTCAGCACCCCTCTTCATGCATGCTCAGCATGTTCCTAGTGTATTTGTGTTAACCTAGTGTGGACTCATGCACCCTTCATGCACTCTGCCAAACACCCAAAAGTGGGTGGGAAACTTTTGCTCCCATGCACCCTTCATACACCCTACCTAACACAAATTTGTGCTTCATATGGTTCATGTTCTGTGGAGTACTATAGCATCGTACTCTCCGTGCGTTGTCGACCTAGTTCTGTTAACATTGATCTCACCGTTCATTCTCGACCGGATAATCAAAAAAGGGGCATGTTACATTACTGTTCATAGTTGACATGCGCACAACATCATTTTTATCATCATATCTTACTACACTAGCAACAAGATTATAGTACTGACGTATGAACCACTGCACATGCCTAGTAGTAGGAGTATTGTGTAAGTTCAAGTGGCTACCGTGTTTCGCACTCTGTCGGTGTACAAAAGTAGGGGTCCCTTTTTGCACCCCTTTACTTGTGCGCGGGCAGTCGCAGCCCCACGCCCCTGGCCACGCTTGGCGGGGTAGAGGAAGCGAAGGCACAAGACGACCAGACCAACGCCAAGCTACAAACACAAAGAGCAGAAGGGCGAGGTGGACTCCCCCGGCAAGGCCCTTGCCGGGGCGGCCTCCACAGCCCCGGCAAGAACCTTGCCTGGGCAACTTGCCCAATGCCAGCAGGGCTGCCACCCTTGAGCCTGAGAGATCCGACGCCCTCAACCACATTGGAACCAAAGCTCGAGAGGCGCCTCCGTGGTGGCATGCAAATCTTTGTGAAGACCAAGAACGTGCAAGATTAGATGAGAATCAGAAGACGGAGATCCTCGGCGAGATCCTTCCTGAGGATACCCACGGGACCCCCCCCCCCCGGCAAGACCCTTGCCAGGGACGCCCACGACGCCGCGGCAAGACCCTTGTCGGGGCCCGGGCAAGACCCTTGCCGAAGACATCCGCGGGGCCATAGCCAGGCCCACATCTGCCAAGACTCCACCGCCGTTCCCATGCAGCTGCCAGCCCACCAACTAGGCGAGCACCTGCGTGGCGACGTGCGGCCTCTAGTCCAACCCAGCAAGCACCTGTGTGGTGGCATGCAGATCTTCGTGAAGACTCTGCCACCGCATCAACTCAGCAGCCAGCCATCCAGCGTGGCACTACACACCTCGTTAGCTCGGACGTGCGTCGAAGCCAGGCGAAGCGGCGACAGCTGGGATGAGCTTCCTTGCCGTCCCCGATAAAGCAAGAAGGGCACGTCGGCACTGCATTAAATGCGTTTTGTCCTACGGTGCCAGAGGATAGACTCGACCACTGTATAGCTTTCCACCTCCTGTGTGCCACTATGGCAGCCCCTTTGTCTATAAAAGGAGGCCCGCAGCATACTGAGAGAGGATTCGGACTCTTTGGACCCTGCACGCCTTGTAGCTAGTCCAAGACCACCAGATAAACATAAACCAGCAGGAGTAGGGTATTACGCATCGCTTGCGGCCCGAACCTGGATAATCCCCCTGCGTTGTTCTTCTAATCCCGCTCTTCCCACAGTCTTGCGCCCGCCAACCGTAGCAAAATGGATTCCTCGTGGTCCCATAGGTGTCGTAGCCCCCGACATCTTTGGCGCTCCAGGTAGGGGGCGCAAGCTGTGAGAATCCGGTTTTGGAGCCGATGCATCAAATCTATCATAAGGATGGCTCGAAAGGTGAAGGCGACGCCGATCAGCTGCCCTCTGGTGTCGTCCGCAGCTCCGACAGCCATCTGCGTGGCCCCAAAAAGCTAAGTCATGCAAAATTTTGGCTAATTTCATTTATATAAGTTTGTATTCCTCGAAAGATCTCTTTCCTTGTATGGGGAACCTGCACGCGATGGGACCCTTCCGCTATTGGCAACGCCCTTGTCTCTGTCTCAAGTCCGCTCGACGGTTCATGCGGCCGCGCTGAGAACGGCAAGGTGGCCTACCCGCTACTAGCCGCGCTCTTGTCATGTTTCGAGTCCACTCGACAGTTCAAGCGACCGCGCTGGGAGCGGCAAGGTGGCTTGCCTGGCAGCAAGCGCCTCCCCGGCAGGCTGCTAAGGATCCGTCCTCAAAGCACCAGGGCATGGGTTTACGTGCCGGCAGCCTTATCCAACCAAGCGTAGGGTGCGAACATACAAAGAGAGATCTAACAGGAAGATAGCATGCTCAATCTTAATATACTACAGAGTTATATTACACCAAATAATCGCTGCAGTTCTAACTTAAGATAAAATTGTCTTGGTCTTGAACTCGCAGCGGCGACGAGAAACGAGGTGCCTAGTCCCAGCGCTGGTCCTCCACCCTCTCAACTCCGTTGACGCAGTCGATGATGGGCTTGATGCGCTCCTTGAGCACCGCGAGGTCCGCCTCCTCCGGCAAGCTCTCCAACGCGTTGGCAAAGTTGACGGTGGGGTTCCAGAATGCCACCTTGGTGAGCACCTTGGTCAGGGTGCCCCGGCAGAGCCTCCGGGACTCGTTGGCCAGATAAGCTACCCGGTTGGAGCGGAGCTGCTCCAGGGCTCCAAGAACGCCCTCGAAGAACAGGGTCGATTTGGCATTGGGACTCACGTTCGGCTCCGGGGCGTACCTCACGTTCGGCATCCCCATGGCAGCCAGCTTCGTGGTGGTCCTGCCGGCGACGTCGGCGAGGCGGCTAACCCAACGGTTTATGCCCTCCGCATACTCCTTGTGTTCGGCGGCCTCATTCCTCCGCAGCTGCCTCTCCTCCTCCAGGTCCTTGGTCGGGGTCTCTTCCCGGGCCCTGACCTCCGAAAGCATCCCCTCAAGACCCTCCAGCTTCAGCTTCAGCTCTTTGATGGAGTCGTTGGCCTTGGAGAGCAGCTCGGCCTTGCCAAGGACTGCGGCCTGCGCCTCCACCAGAGCGCCGTTGATCGTGTCTTTCTCCTTCGCCAACTCCAGGACTTGTTTCTTCAGCCCATCCTGCTCCACCTCCAGCTCCTTCACCTTGCCGGCATGGACCTGGGCTTGAGCATTGAGTGCCTCCTTGTGCCTCTGCTCTAGCTCCTGGGTCCACTGCACGGCAAGCTTCTCGACCTCCTCATCCTTGCCGCGGAGGGTGGCGGCGAGCGCCTCCTCACGAGCGGCAAGGTCCGCCTCCTGGGAGTTCAGCTTGGCCTGGTGCTGGTGCCGAGCGGCCTCATCCTTGGCGGCATGTTCCTTCGCCACCTCCTGGGCTTTCTCGACATCGGCCTGCTCCAGGATAAGCTCCTGTTTGCGCTTAGCCAGCAGATCCTAGGCGACCTTCAGTTCCTCGTGGGCCTGGCGGAACCAGGCCTGTGTCTCGGCGACGCGCCCCTCGAGATCCGCCTCCGCCTTGTCCACCGCCGCCATCCCGGATTTTGCCTTGTCCAGGCGGGCACGGTGAAGCGCCTGGAGCTTCTGGAAGTTGGCGCTCATGGCCCGAAGAAGCTGCTCCTCTTGGGAACCACCGCCACCGGCGCTCGGTTCGTCAACAACCTCGAGCCCGGCGGCGGCGAGCGCCTCGTCGTCGAACACCTCCCCCTCAGTTGGCGCCCTGGTGCTCGTCGTTCCCGGGAGGTGGACGAACAGGTCATCGGCCACCTTCAGGTACTTGCCCGAGCTAGAGGCAGCAGAGGAGAAAGGTTGTTCGTCAACCATCCCCTCCCCGGCAGCGGCCTTGCCGGCCTCTCCGGCAGGCCCCTTGCCGGCCTCCTCGGCAGCAGCCTTGCCGGCCTCCCCGGCAGGCCCCTTGGCGGCATCCTCCATGGCGATCTTGGCGGCCTCCTTGGCGGCAATCTTGTCGGCCTCGGCCTCGGCGTCGCTGGGAGCTCCTCGATGACGGTGTCAATGTCCCCCGGTCCGCCGAGGAAGGGTATGGATACCAAGAAGGGGAATGAGGTGAGGCTAAGGTCGAGGTTCAAAAAGAAGAAAAAAGAACAGGGACAGAAAGCAAATAACTTACCCACACCGGGCTGGGAAGAAGTGGCGCCCTCACCGCCAGCATTTGTTGCCGGGGCAGAACCCCGGCACCCAAGTTCGCCTCCTCCTCTTCCATATGCGTGGGCTCGGTGGTGGATGCCCTTGCCGGGGACGCCCCTCAGGGCGGCGTGGTCGAGAGGGGCAACGTGTTGGGGGTGGCCCTCGGCGGCTCCTCCTGCTACCGTTCTTCTCCTGCAAACCCGGCAAGATCAGCGTCAAGGATTCACACCCCAAAGTTCATCAATGGAGGAGTAAGTGATGAGCTTACGCTGGGGACTGAAGCGGGGGCTACGCGGGGGGCTGCTGTCCGGGCTGCTATCCACCAGCAACGGCTTATGCGAAGTGCCTGCCGGGGGCTTGTCGCCCGTCGAGGCCTTGGCCCTCTTCACCACCCTCTGGGCCAGCGTCTCCACGTCCCTATGAAGATAACACCAAATCAAAAAAGGATAACACTGGAGTAAAGTCAAGAGATGATGTGGGGGGCAAAATACTTACTCTTCCTCCACCTCCTCCTCCGCTAGCTTCCTCTTCCTCGCCGGGCTGAAGGATCCGAGGTCAAACTCGGCCTCCAAGGTGCTGCCCGAAAGGGAAGGAGATGGGGTCCGGTACCGCTTGGACAAGGAGGGAGCACTCGCCTTCCTTTTCGCCACCGCGGCTTTCTCCGCCTTTGTCGCTGCCGCGGCATTCATCACCCTCGTCTCGCGCACGAGCTGCTCCTGGGGTGACTGCCGATGCGTGATCCTGTCGGGTCGGACCGGCTCGCCAGAGCTGGCTCGCCGCAAGACGCGCTGCCTCCAAACGACTGGGGGGTCGTTCACCTCGACCACCTCTTCGGATGACTCGTCGCCCGCGTCTTCAACAAGGGGGACCTCGGTGTTGGCGTCGCTGGCCTCCCCGGCAAACTCCACCCACTGGGCGAGCTCCCTCTCCTCCGCGGCCGCGTCGGCCTTGTCCTCCATGCCGCCAGCGCTGTCGGCCTCCCTGGCAAGTGCCGCCTCCGCCGTCCTGGCGGCGATGTAGTCCAGCTCCGCCTTAGTGGTGTACTAGATGAGCAACGGCTCGTTCGCAGACATAAGCCTCCAACAAAGTGTCGAAGAAGTCCTGCACCTTCTCCGCTGGCGGCTTGGCCCAGGACGGGTCAAGGCCGTGCGCATTGAAGTCCGGCATCATGGCGATGATGGCGGACTGGTGAGAGTTGTTGCTCAGCGGGACCACTCCCACCGGCAACCCAAACAGGGGCCCCTTGACGGCCTTGCCGGCCTTCGCGGCCCTGCCGGTCCTCTCCGCCCTGTCGTCGCTGTCCACGTCGAGCTGCAAGAATCTTTGACAGAAATGGGCATGCCCCATCACCGTGAAGTTATGCTTCAGGCTAGGGCGGAGCCTGATGAAGTCGGCCGCATTCCTCAAGTCCCAGGCCGGCCTCCCCTTATTGTGTAGCGGGGCGATTCGGTGACGGATGAAGTCCGCCCCAATTATCTCGAGGGTGAGCCCGGCCGTGGTAAGGCGATGAATCCTGGTGGTGGCGATCGAGAGCTTCTTGTCTTTGACGTCGAGGTCGCTCCAGTCCTGGCGGCGGGTCGGCGGGCTCTGACGGACCCGGCAGAACTCCGGCGGGTCCTTCTCCTCGATCCAGCACCACCGGCCCCGCCACTCCTCCCACCTCTCCTTCTAGGCACCCTCCGGGTAGGTGCCTTTCTCCTGGGTCATTGGGATCCAAGCGATGCTCGCAGAGATGGCGCCCCCTGGTTGGAGGCGAGGGTAGAAGTAGTGGCAGAAGAGCGCCGTGCTAGGGAGCACCCTGGCAAAGCCCTCGCACAGGTGGGCAAATAGAGCCATGCATGCCACGGCATTCGGCATGAGATCCAAAAGATGGAAGTCATAGGTGTGCATGACGTCGTTGAAGAAGTCAGAGGAAGGGGGCAGAGCCCGCAAGAGAAGAAATCGACGAAGAAGGGGTACCGATTTGGGCCGTCCTTGGCAAAATCGGCGGGGACGACGCGCATGGCAGGGTGCCCCGTCGTCTTCCTCTCCCACAGGGGCAAGAAGAGGTTCTTGAGGTGGACCGCATCGACCGTCGATGGGAAGTAGGCGAGCTGCATTGTCAGGACCCCGATTCTAAGTCACACCGATCTAGCCTGTAACACCTCATATCACTTTGCGGCCTCACGCACGGTATTCCCACGGGTGTCGCCTTACCATGGCCCGGGACGGTTTGCGCCTTTTGGCTCACGTATATGATAGTGTCGCTAGAATCCATATGACAGAGAACCCGGGCCGACATGGCTAGTCGTGAACCCAAAGTGGCACTAACTTACGGGGACAGGCATACATGAATCAACAACGAGCATGTCGGTCAGCAGCATGCGAATCCGGGCTGTAGCACTGGGCTAACAGGACTCCGGGAACCCGGGCTGTAGCAGGCTAGGCACGACTCCGGATGTCACCGCGTGACATTTCCCCGAAGGGACAGACACAGGAACGAAGTGAAACACATGCCGGCCAGTCAAGTGTCCCGGAGCAGTAGTGCTGGGCTAGCAGGACTCCGGTGAACCGGGCTGTAGCGGACTACTATGGCTCATGGAAGCACAAGACTACATTTCCCCATAAGAGAGGCTACCAAGGATAAACAACTAGATTGTCGGATCCCACACATACCAAGCATTTCAATCATACACACAATATGCTCGATATGTGTAAATACAACATGGCATCACAACATAACTCTACGACTCAAGTACTTATTCATTAGGCTCCGAGGAGCGAGATATTACAAACATAGGTCTCATGACCCAACATTCAGAGCATACAAGTCAAACACATGCGGAAGCTTAACATGTCTGAGTACAGACATCTACAAATGAAAAAGGCTGAGAAGCCTGACTATTTACTAGATCCTGCCGAGGGCACAAGATCGTAGCTGAGGTAACAAGCTAAATGTCGAAGTCCACACGGAACTACTAGCGAGACTGACGTCTCTCTGCAAAACATAAAATAAGCAAACGTGAGTAAAAATGTACCCAGCAAGACTTACATCAGAATTATCTACATATGCATCGGTATCAACAAAGGGGGTGGTGGAGTTTAACTGCAGCAAGCCAGCTTTGACTCGGTGGCTATCCTAACTACGACTGCAAGTAACTCTTTTGAGGTGGCGCACACGAGTCCACATATTCACCATATCAATACTCCACTATGGATCCGCTCTCGTCTCCCAACGAGAACGCCATCCATAGCACTCACGCTTATCTTGCGCATTTTAGAGTATCCACTTTCACTTGTCTATGAACTGTTATAGGCAACCCAGAAGTCCTTTACCGCGGACACGGCTATTCGAATAGATCATATTAACCCTGCAGGGGTGTACTTCGTCACACAGGCTCTCACCACTTACCGCCGTTTACACAGCATGTACTCGGCAACCTTCAAGCGGAAGCCCAGCGAGGGTGTCGGCCACAGCCTACCTAAACACTCAAGTCTCTAGTCCAGGTTTATCGCCTATTCAGGTTCCATCCACTGGGAGTCCGGCCGAGGTTTCCACATACGGCCCCGAACGATGTGTACAGGGTTCCGAGACACCAAACAGGCGCCCGGCATGCCCGGCCACGTGCCTACCGCATCACAGCCCACCCCTCCGGTCAGCGCTGCCCACGGCCTCCAGCATACTACAAACACCAGAAACTACTTGCAACTCCTGGACAGAGGACAAGGGTGATTAAGAAGCCGAGAGGGTCCATTGGTTTCGGGCCCAATGCATGGTAGTAACTGTATCATGGATCACAAACACAGAACTCAGTTCCTAAGGACGGCTTCAATGAGACAACCCACCATGTACTCCTACATGGCCTCTCACCGCTACCTCTACCAAATCGTGTTCACACACTTAGCTCACACACAGTAGGACATGCTCATCACCATTCCAATTCATCCCCGATGAATCAGACCCGACTCAACTCTAAGCAGTAGCAGGCATGACAAACAAGCATGAATGAGTAGGCACATCAGGGCTCAAACAACTCCTACTCATGCTAGTGGGTTTCATCTATTTACTGTGGCAATGACAGGTCATGCAGAGGAAAAGGGGTTCAACTACCGCAGCATGTAACAGTTGAATCGATGTTGTCCTAATGCAGTAGAAGAGAGCAGGAGCGAGAGAATGGGATTGTATCGGAATGAACAAGGGGGTTTTGCTTGCCTGGCACTTCTGAACATATTATAGTTCTTCATCGGTGTCATCGAACTCATCGTCGAAATCACGGCTATCAAGAGGGGACAAATACCGGCAAACAAGGAAGAACACAATCAATGCAATGCACAATATGATGCATGATCATGACATGTCAAGAATGTTATGATTTACACTAATGCATCTAGCAACAGTTTAAATGAGGTCCATATGAACTAAGGGTTCATATGCAAACTCCATATTTAGCATTTATAATGTCATTATCATGTTTTCACCTATACAGCAGGTATAACTTAGTTTGACATGCATGAAAATGATACAGATGGATAGATTGCATTTTTCTGATAATTTTTCATATATAAATTATTCCATTCTGAGCTACGGTTGATTTTATATGATTTTTAGAAGTTTATACTATTTGCTGGAATTTCCTGAATAAACTTAAATTCAGAAAATGTTTTACTGCGTCAGCATGACATAGGTGTGACGTCAGCAGGTCAACTGGGTCGGCCAGGTCAAACCTGACCTGTGGGACCCATAAGTCAGTGTCTCAGGCTGGTTTGGGTGGATGACAGGTGGGACCGGTCAACGTTGACTTGACCAAAGTCAAAGCTGACATGTGGGGTCCACGGCATTAGCTTAATTTAAACAGGAAATAACCCTGTGGTTAATTAAGGGCGGGGCCCATCTTTCAGTGAGCTAGGGGGGTTAGTTAGTGGCGTCATTAGCCGCTAATGATGTCGCCACGTCAGCCTCGCCGGAATATAGCCGGCGGCAAGCATTCCGCACGGCGGAGGCGTCGGGTTTTGCCATCCAGCGACCATTGGACTCGGGGTTTGGCCCTACGGGCTGCTGGACGTGCACCGCATCCAACGGAGCAGGCGGCTGGGCGAGGGGAGGTCGGGAACTACGGTGGCGACCACTTGGGCGGCGGCCGGAGCTCGGGCAACGGTGGAGATGGCGCTACAGGGCACGGCAGGGCGAACCCGTGGGTGCTTCAGGTTCACAGGAGCGCGGCGAGCACGCTGGTGATGCTCGGGCGAGCGGCCGAGCTCAGGAGCACGGAGCTCGTTGGCAATGGCGGCGGCGAGCTTCGGCGGAGATGGGGAACGAAGCTAGAGCATGAACGCGAGTAGGAGAGGAAGGGGAGTAGGTCCGTGAGCTCACAGTGGTTGCAGCAGAGGCTACGGCGAGCTCGGAGGAGGTCCGAAGCGAGCGGGGCGGCGGAGGCGATCTCGGCGACCCGAGGAAGAAGAAGGCGTCGGCGGCGGCATTTCAAGGTGTCCGGCGTTGTGTAGCTCAGCGAGGGGGTCGAGGATGAAGTGGCGGAGCTTCTGGGCGCGTCGGTGAGGCGAGGGGGAGGCGGTGGCCGTGGTGGTGGCGAGCGGCGGTGGCGAACGCGCTCGGTGGTGCTGCGGGAGAGAGCAGAGGAGGGGGGGTCCAGGGAGAGAGCGAGGGGGTCGAGAGGGAGTGCGTGGCGTCTCCAGGGTGTCCCGGGGAAGCGGCAAGCAGGAGCTGGCGGAGAGCGGGCGCGCGCGGGGCGACCACGCGCCCAGTCCTTCTGGCAGAGGAGGAAGATGACAAGGGGGGGCACTGGTGGGCTGGGCTGGCCACTTGGGCGGCAAGTAAGCGCCAGGTAATTCCTCTGTCTCTCTTTTCTTTAATTGTTTCTGTTTTCTATTTTCTGTAATTGTGTTTGGCTTTATTAAAAATGCCAGGGCATTTCCAAAAATCATGAAACTGCTCATGATCACTGTTGGGAATATATCCTATAGTAACATTTTAGTTTATGATTATTTGAGCATTTAAAATATTTAATAGCATTTAAATGCCCAAATGCAAATAGAGTATGATTTAATCCAGAGCCCAAATATGTCATGGAAAAATGTGCATCACCTCTGGTTACTGTTTCCAGCATTTTCCAAGAATGATGAACATTTTTGAAAGCCATTTGGATTTACTGGAAATATTTTGGTTGAACCTAGTGAATTCCTTTAATGCTAGGGTTTAGGCAATCCCCATTTCAAGTTTCTTTCAAAGTTTAAACATGATGCACACATGAAGTTAGCCTAGTGCAATGTCTGAAGCTAGGGATGTGACAACTCACCCCCACTAAACAAGAATCTCGTCCCGAGATTCAAGTCGTGAGGTAAGAAGACAGAGGGACACAAGCTAACACAATCTTCACGATCCAGATTGCACTTCATAAGAACGTTGATTCGATCATCATCTTTGTCTCGATGTCTTGCTCTGAGAACTCCAACCGACAAGACAACAAGAGGAAAGGGAAAACTCTAGAAGGATCGATCTTCTCGAATATCGAACAACTCAGGATCAACTCATGGAGGGAGTCATTGAAACATCTCTCGAGCTGAGAGGCAAAACATGCACCAGAAGGGACGGAAGAAACAATTTGACGAGGGTTTCAAAGTAGCAAGGAAAAATTTCCATGATTCCATAACGGGGCACCTTGGGGAAGGTGACTCGTAGAGTTATTCCCTTAAGCGGCAAAAAGAATTACTTTTGATTCAAAGATCATTGAGACTCTCTAAACCGGCCCAAGGAAAATCGCAAACGATCATTTGAAGGAGTTTAGAGAAATGGCATACTCAAATCGGAAAGGAAACTATGGTTATGGAGCAACTCGGCAAACGGAAGGCACATTCCCGTTGATACCGGGGATATAACCTAGTGTCTGAGTATGCTCTCCAGAACTTGAGCATTTCCATATTCATCAAGGTTTTACCAACATCCGTGCCGAGGATCCTGGCAACACATCATACTACCATGATGAACGGTGATGGAGGATGCAGGTGCAAAGGAGGACAACACTTTCTCAGTTTTCACCTTAGCGAAGCCAAGGGAGCAAAATCTGGATGATCGACCGAGAGACATTTAGCACTCCGCTTCTAATGTTCTCCTTGATGTTCTAGCGTAACCCATTAGATGTGGTTTGGTATCTTGAACATCAAGTAGTAGGTCGGACTTCTGGAGCGCAGGAATCCATAAGGAATAACTACGGAAGTAGAATCCTACGAAATCCTTATGGGAAGGTGGCCAACTTACTCAATCAAGATACTACCATAATAGGTCTTCCGGCTGGGTGTGTTGGCCACGACATCCACTTTACCGGTTATCGGGAGACCAATATTATAATTCTTGGAAAATGTTCCAACCATCATATCTGCCCGAGATTCAGATCTGGTTGGTGTCAGGATATTCCAGACTCATCAAGTCTAGAAGGAAAAATGAAAGTTTGCAACACAAATCGACGAGATGACCTTGCGAGATTCTCAGGGGATGAACTACGATAGCAAGGTCCAAAACATGAGCTGGTTCTGCTACATACATGTGAGCACGTTGTCCCAGACAAGCATGATCACATGGTAGTCTTATAATAAAACACTACCGAGTTCAGGAGGGGAACCATCATCGCAGATAATGAAGTTCTCAATTAAGCCCGGGTTAGCTCTTAAAAGGAACTCCTTCTCCTGGAACAAATCAGTCTGTGGCTTGGTGTGCTAGGAACACATATAGAACGAAGGTTGCAAGTCTCCGAACCACAGAATACTTCGCACGTATGCATGACCGATTTTGGGATGATTCCAAAAGAAGCAACATTGACTTTCTCAAATCCACGATGGCAACTTGCATCAGATGCACGTGAATTAGAGGAAGTCACTACTTTCATCCAAACATATGCTTCATGAACGGAACACGAAGATAATGCTTATAAAGTTTCCAATACTAGCTGGATGTTCAACACGAGTCATGGAGAAGGTAGCAGTGTTGCTGATGGGCTCAACAATAATTCATCCAGGTTTCCATGGAGATGGAATTCCATAATTATGTGAACAAGTGATAGCATTGGTCAGACCCAAAAGATATAATGGTGTATGCTCGAGGGATCAACCACGAGTAAAACAACATTATGAACATCGTTGGTTCTGATTTGATTTGATGATAGCCCATACTCAAATCAAAGTCTTGATACGACAATAGGTCCAACAACTGATCACAGGCGCCAATCGATGAAGATATCATCTATCTTCAACACATGCAAATATATCCCTTGAAATGAACTAAGCTGGCAAGCTTTTATCTTCCAACTCTCCAAGTTGTTGTTTAGCTCAACCAACTAGCTCAGGGGTATCCAACACAGATTCTTGGAGAAGGGGTGGTTTATAGGAAACCAACTTGATCACGAGCTCAACATAACGGTCAGGGAGCAACCTGGTGATACTTCCGAGAAGATATTCAGGAAATCACGAACCACCGATATGTTACTAGGCTCGAGAACAATCTCGCCTTTCAGAGCAAGACGATATCATCAAATAAGCAAGGGATTGAATAATCCTAACTCATTGATCGAAGAGTGCACCGGAAATAAGGACTAGGTAGCACAATCAACCTTAGGATGTGATTCAGTAACCAACACGCTAAGGATGAAATTATTGTCCTTTAACTACCAAGCAACGGAGTTGCTAGGAGTATTGATTCCACACATCATAGTTCACTTGTCGGCATTCCAGTTGCAACAACACGGGACCAAGAAATGAGTGATGATGGCGAGGAGTATCACTGCGTCAAGAATTCATAAGAGGTGGTGCAATTCCTACGATATTCTCGACATAAAGGGGGTACTACTCGAAGGTAGAACAGAACAAAAACTGGTTTGGCATTTTGATCTGTGGAATACAACTACTTTGACCCAATCCCAGAGATGGACGAGGTACTGGAGTTTGTTTCTCCTAGTCATTCCGGATTAGAATGGCTTGACAGACCACAAGAATAATAGGCATCGATAACACAAATGCACAATTGCTCCTGACTATCAATTGATAGACGAGGACCAGAAAATAACTAAAGAGGGACAACCCAAAGGAACGTATGTTTTTCTGAGTTGTGGATGCATGGATTAGTATGTCGAACAAATTCAACATATTTCTTCCGGATAACCCATGCAGAGGAGGAAGGACTGGCAGAGTCACAATATGAATGGAGTACTCCTCAAGAGCGCCCTGGTTGTGATCTTTTGGTTAAAAGAACTTCTCCCATAATGGTTCATGGTATTTGGAAGAAGGAAATACCACGGACCTCGAGGACTAATGCAAAGGTTACTAATAACCTAAAGGAACAAGCAAACACTATCAACAGGAGGTAAGTGGAGTGAATCTTGGGCTCAAGAACCCAGAAATAGAATGCCTACTAACTAAATGGCATCACGGTATGCTTTCGAGAATAATGGCCAGAATCCGCACACTGGGAATGCAAAGCATTGCTAGATTACCAAGTGGTTCTCTAAGACGACTGGGGTCATAATAATAGCTCCAACATATATGACGAGGTAACGGAGTACCTCAACACACTGGTTAGTGTGATTAATCTGGCCCAAGGAACATCGGGAACGGAAAGAAGGGATTTGCAAATGCATCAGACTATTTAGAGACCCGGGATGACTCGGACAGCATAACGGCTGTAAATGCTCAAAAAGATTTAAGACATCCTGCAAAATGGTGGCGTAACCACTCGATCATCACAATATCAAGAATTTGAGGCCAGCTATGGATACACGGAAGTAGTAGGAACTGAAATGAAGCTTAAATCCAACAGTCCTATGAGTCTACGGATTAGTAACACATGATCCTGATAGATAGACGAGAAGCCTAGTTCTTAATCCCCGTAGAAGAGAAGAGGGTGACTCAGATCAGAACGGCATAAGGTAAAGCAGTAAAAAGAGCCTTACGTTCCCTTCCACAATCAATTCCCTTATATAACTAAAGCATTTCTAGACTCAACTTCGACCAGTTTGGCTTGGTAACCCTACAGGCAGTCAGGCTCTGATACCAACGCTGTCAGGACCCCGATTCTAAGTCACACCGATCTAGCATGTAACACCTCATATCACTTTGCGGCCTCATGCACGGTATTCCCACGGGTGTCGCCTTACCATGGCCTGGGACCGTTTGCGCCTTTTGGCTCACGTATATGATAGTGTCGCTAGCATCCATATGACAGAGAACCCGGGCCGACATGGCTAGTCTGAACCCAAAGTGGCACTAACTTACGGGGACAGGCATACATGAATCAACATCGAGCATGTCGGTCAGCAGCATGCGAATCCGGGCTGTAACACTGGGCTAACAGGACTCCGGGAACCCGGGCTGTAGCAGGCTAGGCAGGACTCCGGATGTCACCGCGTGACATTTCCCCGAAGGGACAGACACAGGAACGAAGTGAAACACATGCCGACCAATCAAGTGTCCCGGAGCAGTAGTGCTGGGCTAGCAGGACTCCGGTGAACCGGGCTGTAGCGGACTACTATGGCTCATGGAAGCACAAGACTACATTTCCCCATAAGAGAGGCTACCAAGGATAAACAACTAGATTGTCGGATCCCACACATACCAAGCATTTCAATCATAAACACAATATGCTCGATATGTGTAAATACAACATGGCATCACAACATAACTCTACGACTCAAGTACTTATTCATTAGGCTCCGAGGAGCGAGATATTACAAACATAGGTCTCATGACCCAACATTCAGAGCATACAAGTCAAACACATGCGGAAGCTTAACATGTCTGAGTACAGACATCTACAAATGAAAAAGGCTGAGAAGCCTGACTATTTACTAGATCCTGCCAAGGGCACAAGATCGTAGCTGAGGTAACAAGCTAAACGTCGAAGTCCACACGGAACTACTAGCGAGACTGACGTCTCTCTGCAAAACATAAAATAAGCAAACGTGAGTAAAAATGTACCCAGCAAGACTTACATCAGAACTATCTACATATGCATCGGTATCAACAAAGGGGTGGTGGAGTTTAACTGCAGCAAGCCTGCTTTGACTCGGTGGCTATCCTAACTACGACTGCAAGTAACTCTTTTGAGGTGGCGCACACGAGTCCACATATTCACCATATCAATACTCCACTATGGATCCGCTCCCGTCTCCCTACGAGAACGCCATCCATAGCACTCACGCTTATCTTGCGCATTTTAGAGTATCCACTTTCACTTGTCTATGAACTGTTATAGGCAACCCAGAAGTCCTTTACCGCGGACACGGCTACTCGAATAGATCATATTAACCCTGCAGGGGTGTACTTCGTCACACACGCTCTCACCACTTACCGCCGTTTACACAGCATGTACTCGGCACACCACTTACCGCCGTTTACACAGCATGTACTCAGCAACCTTCAAGCGGAAGCCCAGCGAGGGTGTCGGCCACAGCCTACCTACTCAAGTCTCTAGTCCAGGTTTATCGCCTATTCAGGTTCCATCCGCAGGGAGTCCGGCCGAGGTTTCCACATACGGCCCCGAACGATGTGTACAGGGTTCCGAGACACCAAACGGGCACCCGGCATGCCCGGCCACGTGCCTACCGCATCACAGCCCACCCCTCCGGTCAGCGCTGCCCACGGCCTCCAGCATACTACAAACACCAGAAACTACTTGCAACTCCTGGACAGAGGACAAGGGTGATTAAGAAGCCGAGAGGGTCCATTGGTTTCGGGCCCAATGCGTGGTAGTAACTGTATCATGGATCACAAACACAGAACTCAGTTCCTGAGGACGGCTTCAATGAGACAACCCACCATATACTCCTACATGGCCTCTCACCGCTACCTTTACCAAATCGTGTTCACACACTTAGCTCACACATAGTAGGACATGTTCATCACCATTCCAATTCATCCCCGATGAATCAGACCCGACTCAACTCTAAGCAGTAGCAGGCATGACAAACAAGCATGAATGAGTAGGCACATCAGGGCTCAAACAACTCCTACTCATGCTAGTGGGTTTCATCTATTTACTGTGGCAATGACAGGTCATGCAGAGGAAAAGGGGTTCAACTACCGCAGCATGTAACAGTTGAATCGATGTTGTCCTAATGCAGTAGAAGAAAGCAGGAGCGAGAGACTGGGATTGTATCGGAATGAACAAGGGGGTTTTTCTTGCCTGGCACTTCTGAAGATATTATAGTTCTTCATCGGTGTCATCGAACTCATCGTCGGAATCACGGCTATCGAGAGGGGACAAATACCGACAAACAAGGAAGAACACAATCAATGCAATGCACAATATGATGCATGATCATGACATGTCAAGAATGTTATGATTTACACTAATGCATCTAGCAACAGTTTAAATGAGGTCCATATGAACTAAGGGTTCATATGCAAACTCCATATTTAGCATTTATAATGTCATTATCATGTTTTCACCTATACAGCAGGTATAACTTAGTTTGACATGCATGAAAATGATACAGATGGATAGATTGCTTTTTCTGATAATTTTTCATATATAAATTATTCCATTCTGAGCTACGGTTGATTTTATATGATTTTTAGAAGTTTATACTATTTTCTGGAATTTCCTGAATAAACTTAAATTCAGAAAATGTTTTACTGCGTCAGCATGACATAGGTGTGACGTCAGCAGGTCAACTGGGTCGGCCAGGTCAAACCTGACCTGTGTGACCCATAAGTCAGTGTCTCAGGCTGGTTTGGGTGGATGACAGGTGGGACCGGTCAACGTTGACTTGACCAAAGTCAAAGCTGACATGTGGGGTCCACGGCATTAGCTTAATTTAAACAGGAAATAACCCTGTGGTTAATTAAGGGCGGGGCCCGTCTGTCAGTGAGCTAGGGGGTTAGTTAGTGGCGTCATTAGCCGCTAATGATGTCGCCACGTCAGCCTCGCCGGAATATGGCCGGCTGGCAAGCATTCCGCACGGCGGAGGCGTCGGGTTTTGCCATCCGGCGACCATTGGGCTCGGGGTTTGGCCCTACGGGCTGCTGGACGTGCACCGCATCCAACGGAGCAGGCGACTGGGCGAGGGGAGATCCGGAAGTACGGTGGCGACCACTTGGGCGGCGGCCGGAGCTCGGGCAACGGCGGAGATGGCGCTACAGGGCACGGCAGGGCAAACCCGTGGGTGCTTCAGGTTCACAGGAGCGCGGCGAGCACGCTGGTGATGCTCGGGCGAGCGGCCGAGCTCAGGAGCACGGAGCTCGTTGGCAATGGCGGCGGTGAGCTTCGGTGCAGATGGGGAACGAAGCTAGAGCATGAACGCAAGTAGGAGAGGAAGGGGAGTAGGTCCGTGAGCTCACAGTGGTTGCAGCAGAGGCTACGGCGAGCTCGGAGGAGGTCCGAAGCGAGCGGGGCGGCGGAGGCGATCTCGGCGACCCGAGGAAGAAGAAGGCGTCGGCGGCGGCGCTTCGAGGCGTCCGGCGTTGTGTAGCTCAGCGAGGGGGTCGAGGACGAAGTGGCGGAGCTTCTGGGCGCGTCGGTGAGGCGAGGGGGAGGCGGTGGCCGCGGTGGTGGTGAGCGGCGGTGGCGAACGCGCTCGGTGGTGCTGCGGGAGAGAGCAGAGGAGGGGGAGGGGGTCCAGGGAGAGAGCGAGGGGGTCGAGAGGGAGTGCGTGGCGTCTCCAGGGTGTCCCGGGGAAGCGGCAAGCAGGAGCTGGCGGAGAGCGGGCGCGCGCGGGGCGACCACGCGCCCAGTCCTTCTGGCAGAGGAGGAAGATGACAAGGGGGGCACTGGTGGGCTGGGCTGGCCACTTGGGCGGCAGGTAAGCGCCAGGTAATTCCTCTGTCTCTCTTTTCTTTAATTTTTTCTGTTTTCTATTTTCTGTAATTGTGTTTGGCTTTATTAAAAATGCCAGGGCATTTCCAAAAATCATGAAACTGCTCATGATCACTGTTGGGAATATATCCTACAGTAACATTTTAGTTTATGATTATTTGAGGATTTAAAATATTTAATAGCATTTAAATGCCCAAATGCAAATAGAGTATGATTTAATCCAGAGCCCAAATATGTCATGGAAAAATGTGCATCACCTCTGGTTACTGTTTCCAGCATTTTCCAAGAATGATGAACATTTTTGAAAGCCATTTGGATTTACTGGAAATATTTTGGTTGAACCTAGTGAATTCCTTTAATGCTAGGGTTTAGGCAATCCCCATTTCAAGTTTCTTTCAAAGTTTAAACATGATGCACACATGAAGTTAGCCTAGTGCAATGTCTGAAGCTAGGGATGTGACATGCATCCGCCGCACCGACGACTCACTCTCCGGCGCCTCCTTCTACCCGGCATCCTTGGCCGCTCCCTTGCCCCTGCTGGTTTCGGGCGCCATGGCAGCTGGAAGGGGGCGAAGAATCAAGAGCAATGGGGGCGCAGCGGCAGCAAGCAGAGGCAAGAACTTCGAATCTTTCGCCTGAGGAAGAAGAGAGGAATGGCGGTTTCGAGATTGGAAGAGGCGCAGAGGGTAAATGAGCAGCGCGCCTGCTGTTTTTCCTTTTTATGGGGAAGGCACGGGCCGCCTCTTTACCATTTAAGACGAAGTGACGCATGAGGGCAGCAACCGCCCCACGCATGACCCCCACATCACGCGTGACCCCCACGTCGCGCATTCAACACGAGTCATGGGGAAGCGCAACAAGCGAGGGAGTTACTGCGGTAAAAACTCCGCCGCACACGTGCCCGCGCACCGTTCTGGGCCTGGCCCAATAATTCCCCGCGCTTATATATGGCCCAGGCCCGGGGGCTCATGTCGGTGTAAAAAAGTAGGGGTCCCTTTTTGCACCCCTTTACTTGTGCTCGGGCAGTCGCAGCCCCACGCCCCTGGCCAGGCTTGGCGGGGCAAAGGAAACAAAGCCACAAGACGACCAGACCAACACCAAGCCAGAAATACAAAGAGCAGAAGGGCGAGGTGGACTCCCCCGGCAAGGCCCTTGCCGGGCCGGCCTCCATAGCCCCGGCAAGAACCTTGCCGGGGCAACTTGCCCAACGCCAGCAGGGCTGCCACCCTTGAGCCTGAGAGTTCCGACGCCCTCAACCACATTGGAACCAAAGCTCGAGAGGCGCCTCCGTGGTGGCATGCAGATCTTTGTGAAGACCAAGAACGTGCAAGATTAGATGAGAATCAGAAGACAGAGATCCTCGGTGAGATCCTTGCCGAGGATACCCACAAGACCCCCCTCGGCAAGACCCTTGCCGGGGACGCCCACGACGCCACGGCAAGACCCTTGCCGAGGCCCCGGCAAGACCCTTGTCAAAGACATCCGCGGGGCCGCAGCTAGGCCCACATCTGCCAAGACTCCACCGCCATTCCCATGCAGCTGCCAGCCCACCAACTAGGCGAGCACCTGCGTGGCGACGTGCGGCCTCTAGGCCAACCCAGCAAGCACATGCGTGGTGGCATGCAGATCTTCGTGAAGACTCTGCCAGCGCATCAACTCAGCAGCCAGCCAGCCAGCGTGGCACTACACGCCTCGTCAGCTCGGACGTGCGTCGAAGCCAGGCAAAGCGGCGATAGCTGGGACGAGTGAGGGAGTCCTGGACTAAGGGGTCCTCGAGCGTCCGGCTTGTTGGACATGGGCCGGACTAATGGGCTGTGAAGATACAAAACTAAAGAGTCTCTCCCGTGTCCGGATGGGACTCTCCTTGGCGTGGAAGGAAAGCTTAGCGGCCAAATATGAAGATTCCTTTCTCTGTAACCGACTTTGTACAACCCTAGTCCCCTCCGGTGTCTATATAAACCGGAGGGCTTAGTCCGGAAAGAGATACAGTCATACAGGCTAGACTTCTAGGGTTTTAGCCATTATGATCTCGTGGTAGATCAACTCTTGTAATACTCATATTCATCAAGATCAATCAAGCAGGAAGTAGGGTCTTACCTCCATAGAGAGGACCCGAACCTGGGTAAACATTGTGTCCCATGTCTCCTGTTACCATCGACCTTAGACGCATGGTTCGGGACCCCCTACCCGAGATCCGCCGGTTTTGACACCGACATTGGTGCTTTCATTGAGAGTTCCACTGTGCCGTCCTAAAAAGGTTTGATGGCTCCTTCAATCGTCCACAACAATACTATCCAAGGAGAGGTCTTCCTCCCCGGACAGATTTTCGTGTTCGGCGGCTTCGCACTGTGGGCCAACTCGCTTGGCCATCTGGAGCAGATCGATAGCTACGCCCCTGGCCGTTAGGTCAGATTTGGGAGCTTGAACTACGTCATGGATATCCGCGGAGACTTGATCTTCAACGGATTCGAGAACACGGCAGTCGCTCCCCGTCACCACAATGAACATGACTTAAATCTCTCATCGGGCCATACCTAGGAAATTGCACCTGTAACTGCTCTGGCCATAGATCTGGAGCAGATCGCGCCATCCGAGCACGGGAAGCTTAACCCCGCCACGGAAGCCGCAGATTCCGCGGCGTTGGAATCGCACACAGACCTAACCTTGGGTGATGTCCGTGTCATCGGAACCTCGGACTCGTTTCCGGCTATAAGTTCCGAACTATGTGTGTCCGCGTATGTCGAGCAGGATCGGTCGTCGATCGCCGAATTCAGCGCCGCGGACATCTTCCGGCACTCGCCTTTAGGTGATGTGCTAAACTCATTAAAAAATATGTCCGTAGCGGGGAACTCATAGCCGAACTGTATCCGGTTCGAACTGGAGGCTGGTGAAGGGGAATTTCGCTTCCCACCCGCCACCCACTACATAGCCACTGTCGAGGACATAACCGACATGCTCGATTACGGCTCCGAAGACATCGACGGTATGGACGACGATGCAGATGAGGAGCACGGCCAAAACCCGTTGTTCACCGGACGCTGGACAGCCACGTCTTCGTACAAAGTATACATGGTGGATACACCTAAAGAGAATAACGGCGAGGACAAGGAAAATCCATTGGAGGATGAGCCTCCTAAGACACAACCAAAGCGCCGGCGTCAGCGGCGCCGCTCTAAATCCCGCCGCACCAAGGATAGCAACACCAGCACAAGAGACAATAACACTTCGGACGGTGTCGAAGACAGAGAAGATCCCGAGGAACAAACGGCCGAACAGGACGATCAGGAAGATGGGCAAGTTAGCCCTGATGAACATGCCATAAACGACGACTCGGAGGGCAGCACTTATCTTCCACCCTCCAAGGATGAGGTGAGCCTTGGCAACAAAGATTTTATCGTGCCTGAGGAACCTCTCGAGCAGGAGCGCTTTAAGCGCCAGCTAATAGCCACTGCAAGGACCCTGAAAAAGAAGCAGCAACAGCTTCAAGCTGACCAAGATCTGCTCAACGATAGATGGACTGATGTCCTAGCAGCCGAAGAATACGGCCTTAAGCGCCCAGCCAAAAGTTACCCGAAGCGCAAATTGCTACCTCAGTTTGATGACGAGGCACCGGAGCCCGTACCATCATCGCGCAATGCGGCCGACCGACCACCACGCGGCCGGGATAAAGCGGCAACTCAAGCCGAACACCAGCCCGCCCCACCTCGCCGTAAAGGCAGAGATAGAACAGCTCGGGGTTATACATATGACCTTCGGCAGGACCTGGATAGTAGAGCAGGACATACCAGATCGATCTATGGATCACGAGGACGTGCCCCGACACGTGACGACGGCTATCTATTCGTATGTGACAAGCCTAGTCACGCCTAGGCCGAAAACCGCGGACGGACTCCATCGGAGCTATGTCGCGATGTGGCCCAATATAGAGGCGCCGCACACCCCCTTTGCTTCACTGACAAAGTAATGGATCATGAATTCCCAGAAGGGTTTAAACCCATAAATATCGAATCATACGATGGAACTACGGATCCCGCGGTTTGGATCGAGGATTTTATTCTCCACATCCATATGACCCGCGGAGATGACCTTCACGCCATCAAATACCTCCCACTAAAACTGAAAGGGCCAGCTCGACACTGGTTAAACATTCTGCCTGAAAATTCTATTGGCAGCTGGGAGGACTTGGAAGAAGCCTTCCTTGACAACTTCCAAGGTACATATGTCCGGCCACCAGATGCCGATGACTTAAGTCACATAGTTCAACAGCCTGGAGAGTCAGCCAGGAAATTCTGTACTAGGTTCCTAACTAAAAAGAACCAGATCGTCGACTGTCCGGATACCGAAGCCCTAGCGGCCTTTAAACATAGCATCCGTGACAAATGGCTCGGCCGCCACCTCGGACAGGAAAAGCCAAAGTCCATGGCAAACCTCACGGCACTCATGACCCGCTTTTGTGCGGGTGAGGATAGTTGGCTGGCCCGTAACAAAAACACAGCAAGTGAAACGGGCACCTCTGAGGTCAAAAATAGCAACGGCAAGCTCCGACGCAGCAGACACAAACGCCGAAGCAATGGTGACAACACCGATGACACGACAGTCAACGCCGGATTCAGTGGCTCCAAGTCCGGTCAGCGGAAGAAGCCATACAAAAGAAACAACTCGGGGCAATCTAGCTTGCACCGCATACTCGGTCGTCCGTGCCAGATCCATGGCACCCCAGACAAACCAGCCAATCATACCAACAGAGATTGTTGGGTTTTCAATCAGGTTGGCAAGTTAAACGCTAAGAACAAGGAAAAGGGATTGCACAGCGAGGACGATGACGAGGAGCCCCAGCAACCGAACACAGGGGGACAGAAGAAGTTTCCCCCTCAGGTCAAAACGGTGAACATGATATATGCCACACACATCCCCAAGAGGGAGCGCAAGCACGCGCTCAGGGACGTCTATTGTCAGGACCGGTTTTTCGGGATATTAATTTCCCAGAAAACGGCCTTTGTGCTCACCAGCCCCAGGATTACTGTTAGCTGATGAGGCACCAACTTGATACAAGAATTCCAAGCAAGAACAAAATATGTAGTACAAGACCATTGTGGCCTAGGAGTACAACACTTGGTTTCTAGTGGTTGATGGCGGAAGCGGTTTGTGGTTCATCTACGTCTATGGGACTCCATTTTCCACAAGAACAGCTGACCAGGATAACTCCTATCTTCGCGAGGCTGCTATCCTCAATGCATGGGTTCCGGGGCTGTCGTCGAAAAGCTCTCTCCACGCAAGAAATCTGGCCAAGACAATAGCCAGGGACAAGCCAGTGAGTACATTTGAATGTACTCGCAAACATTAAGAACACGGGTATAATATAACAAGGGGGTGATCATACTCCGAAATATTTTATGATGATAACGTCTGCCATGAAGTAAACGAAATCCGAGATGCACGCATGCAGGTGAAATATGAACATGCAATACGGGGGTAGAAATAGAATGCGCTGATCGAGTGTCTGAAATGACTCCTCGAAAGGGTGCAAATAAATTAACAATGACGCAGTCGAGCGTCTGAGCGACACCACATAAAGGGCTCATAAAGATTAATTAAATAGCATGCATGCCGCAGTCGGGCGTCTGAGCGACACCACATAAAGGGCTTATAAAGGATAAATAAATAATAAACATGCCACAGTCGGGCGTCTGAGCGACACCACATAAAGGGCTTATAAAGGATAAATAATTAATAAACATGCCGCAGTCGGGCGTCTGAGCGACACCAAAAAAAGGGCTTATAAAGGATAAATAAATAATAAACATGCCGCAGTCGGGCGTCTGAGCGACCCCACATAAAGGGCTTATAAGAATAATCACAGTGAATATCCAGGAGGTAGAACCATCCCAGGGATACTAAAAAATTCAAATAATGTATATGGTTAGTCCATAATAATAAACATAATCCTCATACGTCACAGGTCATAAACAAAGTTCTAGTCTAGCCGTTTCTCCATCCGAAGACCGTTACCATGATCCAGTTTAGCCATTTCTCCATCCGAAAACCGTCACTAGACCCATCTCAGACTGAAGTCCTTATCCATGAACATGGCTATCCAAATAGATATGACCTCTGCAGAGGGTGTACTCTTTACCCACGAGTAACGGATTTATTTAGTCCATCGGGACTAATTCCTCCTATGGCCTTTTAATTGAAAACACGCCTGACCTGCACACACCCCAGCTTAACTTACCGGTGTCTGCAATCACCCACAACACCTGTCAAGCCAAACTCTAAGTGGGGAGGCTACAACCTCGACGTAGCATGGGATCAAATTTATATCGCGCGCTCTAAGGGGTGCCCTCCTCTCGGTCCCAACCGGAAACACCCATGCCCCCGGACCAGGTGGCATGCCTACCGGATGCATCCGGTATCTTCCACCATGGCCTCTCTGTACGGTGTGTGCCTTGGTAAGGGGTTGACAACTTACTGAACCATACCCTACCTACGGCAGGGACAAGTGGTAGTACAAAACAAGTAGGGGAAGTTACTGAACAAGACTCGGCCTACGACCGACTCAGGTGGTCCAAGTATTCTCCGAATGATTTGCATAACCAAAATATCTCCATTAACAGACAGAATCACTGCTCATCAAGCCTCATCATGCCATACCGGACACACTCGTATCGACGAGGAACTAGGGACAAGCTCGTGTCTACCCAAGACCACGACTCTCCCGGCTTCCTGCCGGTATGCATGAAAAGCTCGCGAGGGTGATCACTATCACCAGCATATCCCTACTAATAGTAAAGCATCTCCAATACGCACTTATGCGTGTGACAGAATCGATACATAGAAATAGCGCATACTCCAAGTCAAAGTGGTGTTGTAACTGTATCAAAACACCTCACGAAAATAACATGCCAGGGTTCAGAATGCTTGCCTTCAAGAGTATGCAAGGGGATGCACTTTTTGAAAGTTTTCTTCTCTCTCCATTTCCTATTTTGAAAAAATATTCAAATAACAAATATTTCAAAACCAGTACAAAAAGTTGTCCCAAATATTTTTGAAATAAATCTTAAAATAAACTAGATGAAATTTGAGAGAGGTAGGAAAAAGAGTCAACTCATTTGGAGTTTTATTTTAAAAGATATAGCCAGTCAAAGTTCTGTTTTAAAAAATAAAACAGAAAAAGAAAACGTTTCGATACAGAATACGCTTTCGAAGCATAGGAAACGTACTCAGGCGTTTACGTGACCACTTAAGCCAGCGTGGATGGCGCGGGGGTCACTGACAGTGGGTCCAGAGGGCCCACTGGTCAGGTTTGACTATTCCCCCCTCTCCCTCCTCTTCCTCTGCCCGAACGGGGCGGGACTCCGGCGATCGCCGTCCACGAACGGCGGCTCCTCGAGAGCACCTGAGGGCAGGGATGGACCCGCCAGACTGGGGCGGTCCTCCCGGTGGTCGCTGGGTCGACGGTGGTGGGAGGAGTCGCCGGCGGCAAGCTCCGCGGCGGAGGGGGCTTCGGGAGTGAAAGGGGGTTTGGGCTCCGGTGGTTTCCGATCGAGGCTGAGGCGCTGGGCAGCTCCGCAAGAACAAGGGGAAGTGAGTGGTGGCGCTGGATGGGTGAGGGAGTGCCTGGTTGCGACGAATGTCACCGGAAGGCAGCGGCGGCCGAACCGGCCGGAGGTGGGGGAGATGGCCTCTTTCGGTCAATCCACGGCTAGGGGAGCTCTAGGGGGAGGCCTGAGGTCGCCTGAGCGCTCGGAGGGGCTCGGGACCTCCTTTTATAGGCGTTCGAGGCTGGTCCCGCGGCGGCCGTGGATAAGAACGCCGGCGACCGTCGCTCTGTAGCCGCAGGGCGACGTGGCGGCGACGAGCGCGTGCTGACGGGCTCCGGGATAAGCTCGAGCTGTTCACAGGGGCAGCTGGCGCGCGCGGGTGGCTTGGGCAGCGCCGTCCATGGCAGGGGCTCACTGCCGACGCCGGCGTGCCGCCAAAAGCTCTGACGGCGGCGTTGTAGGGCGCCAGAGGTGGCGTGGAGAGTGGGCGAGGGTAGTGCGTGGCTCTGCAGGCGAGCAAGGGCCAGGGGCGGGACGCGGCGAGGGCGGCAGTGCGACGCGGCGACTCGGTGCGCGCGCGTGCAAAACGTGCGCTCTGGGCGCGCCCAGAGCACGCACGGGACGCGCTCGACGAAATGCCAGGGCAGCCTAGAGTGCGAGAGGGAGGCTGGCAACTAACAGGGCAGGGTTATGGATAGCTAGGATCTTAGTGGACAAGGTTGCTGGGTCAGGGGATCAAGTACACAGTGCAAACAAAAACTCATGTCAAAACACATTGTGCACACCAAGTGTTCGACAGAATGCTAAGTGCATCTAGGCAACTCTTGGAGTGGCCAAAAACTCCAGGCCAGTGTCTCCCTAGATGTAGATGATGATGGCAAGATCATTTGGGCAAAACCAGAAACTTGCTAGTGCAAGTTTTGCAAAACTTCAGTTTTGGACAGAAAGAAAAAGGTCTCATTGCATGCACTTAAAATCCTCCAATGGGTCCACTCTCCTGGACTTAAGGGTTTTGTAGGGAGGGCTACAAGCAGGAAAAAGGTCATGGGCACTAGAGCAAAATAAAATAGGGTTGCAGTACAAATCACCAAACTGGACCAGAATGAAAAAGAGGTTGATTCACTCAAATTTTTCAAAGAACATCACTGGGTTTTAGCATGAAGTTGAATTATATGCATCTACTGACCTCTCCAAACACTTGGAAGAATTTTTAAAAGAATATTTAAATAGGTTGTAGTGCAAAAATGCCTACTGGACCAGATTTGAAAAGTTGATGTAGAGCTCAAAATCTCCAATAACCAAAAGATATTTCTGCATAAAAGTGATGTGGAAACATCCCATGACATCCCCAAATTTTGGTGGAAATTTTAAATGCATTTGCCAAATGGTTGCAGTGCAAAACATGCTCCAAATTTATGAAAGATCATTTTAAAAGAGTAAAGCTCAAGAAAAAGCAAACCTTGGAATTAAATCCACTGATAAAGAATCGTTTCATAGAGAGAGTATACAAGTCCAATAATATTTTTGGAAAGTTTCCACTTGGGGTAAAAACCCACAATATCAAAAGGGTAAATCTAGACAAATGGAAAAGTTTAATTTCCTGGCAAATTTTTAATTTATAAAACAAGGTCAAAATTTTGGGGTGTCACAACACTACCCCCCTTAAGAAAATTCTCGTCCTCGAGATTTGTTAAAAGCTGTTTTGAACAAACATTGCCTTTATCAAAAGAAATCATTCTGCTGTGCAATAAAATGTGGCTACAGTGAGAAGGCAATTAGTGGTGTAAAACCACAGTGTGGAATACTGGTGCTGCGCGGAAAAATCCATGGTTGGGGGAAAAATGAGATATTTCTACGTGGATACAGTAATTTAGAATAAATTCTAAATTACTAAAACACACTGGTCGCACCCGAGAGCACAGTGCTCTCTCTGGCTGACAGGTGGACCCGGGGCCCACTGTCGGCCTCTTCTTCTACCTCTGGTTCTCTCATCTCTCTCGCGTGCTCTCCCGCGCTTCCTCCACCGGCGACGCCTAGCGCGTAGGGCATCTAGGCCGTACTGCGGTAGTGCGCGGCGTGCTAGCTGCCGGTGCAGCATGCACTCACCTCGCGGGCCAGTGCACTGTCGGCACTGCTCGCGGACTCACCTCCGAACACCAGTGATCGAGCGACGAGTGGCGCTGGTGGACCTCGCCCACCGTACACCGATCTCGAGCTATAAAAAGGTCGCGGTGCTCCTTTCTTCTTCCTCACACCTGGCCTCGCTTCTACTTCTCCTTCCTTCTCCTCCATTGCTGTTAGCAGGAGCTCGAGACGAGGCTTTAATGGCGGAGGCGATGCCGGACTGGTACGTGGTCCTGGTGTGTGGAGGTTTGGCGACGTTGCTGGGGTTCTCCGTGCTCTTGTGCGCGATGATCCTGGATGATCGCCGTGATGCTGCCGCTCGAATGTTAGCTCTTCGCGGTGGCGGCGATCACGGGGATTAGGTGCGGCATCGAGTGCTAACTGCTGTTGGTATGCTGGGGCAACTCGCGCCCGAATGATTACTCACAAATCTCTCTTACTGAGACTGCGGTGTCCTCGGGCGTGGTCAGTTAGGCGCAAAAAGTGTACGAGGATTTGTAATTAGCGCATGAGGTCGAGTGGTTGTGGTTGTGAGTCTGCTATTATGGTGCTGCGCAATAAAAATCTATGTCGTGAAGATACATACGCTGCAGCAACTCGGGGAAAGAAATCTCACTACAAAATTTATCGCGAGTGAAAATAAAATTAATTAGTTAAAACAAAATTAACAGCAGTAAAACTGCTCACATAAATGAAACCAAAAATCGGATCTGTCGCACAAGTTTCTGGATACCACGCACAAGTTACAACACATAAATAAATACTGGGATAATAAACACAGCGGCGACGTTTACAATAAAAACGGTAAACGGACAGGATCCTGAGAAAACGTCTCTGGTACTGGGGCGCACTCTTCTTCTATCGGGGGAAGCGGGTTGACCAGTCGATCAATGCGCCCCTCCTGGTCAGGCCTCAGTGGTCTGCCAATAGCGATCCGAGGATTTAAATCAGCGAGGCTTTGAAGATAACCCATTACCCGCTGAGTCAAACGCTCCTGAGTGATAACGTACTGGGCAAGGTTGGCCAGTACTGGATCTCTCTCAATTCGTCCACCGGGAAAAGATGCAACTTCTCCGGGTGCTGCATGACTCGAAAAATAATAATATCCCCGTTCGCTGGCATAGGGTACGGCGAATCGAAGACGAGCGAGCGCCTCGTACGCAGCAGCTTCCATGGCCATATGCGGAGTCGGCATGGATTTCCCCACGAAGGAAACTTCTGTTGGATCTTGGTTTGGGTTTGAGGGAGGGATGTGCACCAGTGCCCAATATTTTGAGGTGGATGGGGTGATCCTCGATTTGAGCAACTCGTACTGGGGTGGATGGATGGCACTCATGGTACTGCAGGTAAAGTCCCACAATAATTTAACAAAACTACCCGGGGTTGCGTCTGGAGTTCTCAGATAAATACTGGGGATCGGCATGGCAAAGAAATGGCTGTGAGGGTTGCGCACAAGGTGAGGGGTACCCAGCAAGGTCACGAGGTGGCCTTTTATATAGCATTGGGGCTGGGTTATCTACCGGGGTGGAGGGTAACTGGTTGTCGATCCTGTTTTTGGGTCAAAGCCACAGACGTACATATCTCATAAATGTGACGCATTGCTGCGGGAGTCGTCGGGTGTGGTTTTGGTAGCTGCGCCCGGAATTTAAAAATGCAACTGTACGCCATCGTACATATGCATAGCTACTACTCCAAAGATAGGGGCGCTCAAGCAGATAGCATTAAAAAAACGATACAAGATGACACAATTACAAAGCGTAGGGAAACTAAGGCTTGATACAACTCGAGTGTCTTAGTCTACTTCGTTAATGTCTAAGTGGGCTGGCCTGGTGGACGCCGGGGTTTCTCCACGGGTTTCACCGTCGGGATTTGCTGGTTGAGGTTGAGGGGCTGCAGGGTCGGGGTAGTGGTGATGACCATCGCGAGGGTTGCTGGCCACAATCCCGTTGGAACGGGTTCCCAAAAGGCGACGAAGCGCTTCTGGGGACACCAAAGCACTCTGGTTGATGGCTGGGGCAGACCTCAAGGGCTCGATCGGGTGTCCGAACAGCACGACTGGGTTGTCGGCGTCGGGCTCCACTTCTCCTCTCGCCGGGGCTCGGCGAAGCAGTTCTCCACGAGCTGCGATCAGATCAAGGGTGATTTGATCGAACAGTTGCTCTAGTGCGCTTACATAGCACACCAGGTGCAATAGTGCAGGATCTATCTCGTGATCTCCATTGGCAACCTGGGGCGGCCTACCATACCCGTCACGACTGGGGTAGTAGTAGAACGAGCGACAGTTAACTCTGGGCGACAAGTGCCGGAGTTGAACTATAGCTTCTCGAGCTGCCAGTTGGACGGCTTGTGGCTCAAAGGAAGTTGTCCTTCCGGTGAACCTGTAGGGGCGTTCTGGCGATAGACCCCTGCCATAGATGTGTACAGTGGCCCAGAATTGACGGCTCTCACCGTACATGGGTCCTTGGTACACAACATATTCAGGGGGCTCTTCTAATGCATAGGCACGGCGGGTGAGATTTGCGAGCACGGTCACAAAACCTCCAAGGTTGGTTGCTGTGGTCTCATTGTGAACAATGGGGCCAGGCATCGTGGCTTGGTTTGGGGAAAGAGGATGTGTTGTGCTGTGTTGAGGCTAGCATGCCCTTTTATAGGAAAAGGGGACGGAGTCTTCCTTCGCACGCTTGCGAATGAGACGTGTTAGGTATTGGTCACTGGCGCGTGATCGACGGGCTAGGCTGATAGGTTGGGCACCGTCTGCCGAAAGGCGTCGGGTCACTGTGGGGCTATCTTACGCGAGAAGCTTGGCCGGGTTTAGGTTAAGGTCTGGTGGTTTGGTTAACCTAGGTTTATTGACCTGGCTAAGATAGGATTAGCCAATGGTCAGCCTGGCTCTGATACCAAGTCTGTCAGGACCGGTTTTTCGGGATATTAATTTCCCAGAAAACGGCCTTTGTGCTCACCAGCCCCAGGATTACTGTTAGCTGATGAGGCACCAACTTGATACAAGAATTCCAAGCAAGAACAAAATATGTAGTACAAGACCATTGTGGCCTAGGAGTACAACACTTGGTTTCTAGTGGTTGATGGCGGAAGCGGTTTGTGGTTCATCTACGTCTATGGGACTCCATTTCCCACAAGAACAGCTGACCAGGATAACTCCTATCTTCGCGAGGCTGCTATCCTCAATGCATGGGTTCCGGGGCTGTCGTCGAAAAGCTCTCTCCACGCAAGAAATCTGGCCAAGACAATAGCCAGGGACAAGCCAGTGAGTACGTTTGAATGTACTCGCAAACATTAAGAACACGGGTATAATATAACAAGCGGGTGATCATACTCCGAAATATTTTATGATGATAACGTCTGCCATGAAGTAAACGAAATCCGAGATGCACGCATGTAGGTGAAATATGAACATGCAATACGGGGGTAGAAATAGAATGCGCTGATCGAGTGTCTGAAATGACTCCTCGAAAGGGTGCAAATAAATTAACAATGCCGCAGTCGGGCGTCTGAGCGACACCACATAAAGGGCTCATAAAGATTAATTAAATAACATGCATGCCGCAGTCGGGCATCTGAGCGACACCACATAAAGGGTTTATAAAGGATAAATAAATAATAAACATGCCGCAGTCGGGCGTCTGAGCGACACCACATAAAGGGCTTATAAAGGATAAATAAATAATAAACATGCCGCAGTCGGGCGTCTGAGCGACACCACAAAAAGGGCTTATAAAGGATAAATAAATAATAAACATGCTGCAGTCGAGCGTCTGAGCGACACCACATAAAGGGCTTATAAAGAATAATCACAGTGAATATCCAGGAGGTAGAACCATCCCAGGGATACTCAAAAATTCAAATAATGTATATGGTTAGTCCATAATAATAAACATAATCCTCATACGTCACAGGTCATAAACAAAGTTCTAGTCTAGCCGTTTCTCCATCCGAAGACCGTTACCATGATCCAGTTTAGCCGTTTCTCCATCCGAAAACCGTCACTAGACCCATCTCAGACTGAAGTCCTTATCCATGAACATGGCTATCCAAATAGATATGACCTCTGCAGAGAGTGTACTCTTTACCCACGAGTAACGGATTTATTTAGTCCATCGGGACTAATTCCGCCTATGGCCTTTTAATTGAAAACACGCCTGACCTGCACACACCAGCTTAACTTACCAGTGTCTGGAATCACCCACAACACCTATCAAGCCAAACTCTAAGTGGGGAGGCTACAACCTCGACGTAGCATGGGATCAAATTTATATCGCGCGCTCTAAGGGGTGCCCCCCTCTCGGTCCCAACCGGAAACACCCATGCCCCCGGACCAGGTGGCATGCCTACCGGATGCATCCGGTATCTTCCACCATGGCCTCTCTGTACGGTGTGTGCCTTGGTAAGGGGTTGACAACTTACTGAACCATACCCTACCTGCGGCAGGGACAGGTGGTAGTACAAAACAAGTAGGGGAAGTTACTGAACAAGACTCGGCCTACGACCGACTCAGGTGGTCCAAGTATTCTCCGAATGATTTGCATAACCAAAATATCTCCATTAACAGACAGAATCACTGCTCATCAAGCCTCATCATGCCATACCGGACACACTCGTCTCGACGAGGAACTAGGGACAAGCTCGTGTCTACCCAAGACCACGACTCTCCCGCTTCCTACCGGTATGCATAAAAATCTCGCGAGGGTGATCACTATCACCAGCATATCCCTACTAATAGTAAAGCATCTCCAATACGCACTTATGCGTGTGACAGAATCGATACATAGAAATAGCGCATACTCCAAGTCAAAGTGGTGTTGTAACTGTATCAAAACACCTCACGAAAATAACATGCCAGGGTTCAGAATGCTTGCCTTCAAGAGTATGCAAGGGGGGTGCACTTTTTGAAAGTTTTCTTCTCTCTCCATTTGCTATTTTGAAAAAATATTCAAATAACAAATATTTCAAAACCAGTACAAAAAGTTGTCCCAAATATTTTTGAAATAAATCTTAAGATAATCTAGATGAAATTTTAGAGAGGTAGGAAAAAGAGTCAACTCATTTGGAGTTTTATTTTAAAAGATATAGCCAGTCAAAGTTCTGTTTTAAAAAATAAAACAGAAAAAGAAAACGTTTCGATACAGAATACGCTTTCGAAGCATAGGAAACGTACTCAGGCGTTTACGTGACCACTTAAGCCAGCGTGGATGGCGCGGGGGTCACTGACAGTGGGTCCAGAGGGCCCACTGGTCAGGTTTGACTATTCCCCCCTCTCCCTCCTCTTCCTCTGCCCGAACGGGGCGGGACTCCGGCGATCGCCGTCGACGAACGGCGGCTCCTCGAGGGCACCTGAGGGCAGGGATGGACCCGCCAGACCGGGGCGGTCCTCCCGGTGGTCGCTGGGTCGACGGTGGTGGGAGGAGTCACCGGCGGCGAGCTCCGCGGCGGAGGGGGCTTCGGGAGTGAAAGGGGGTTTGGGCTCCGGTGGTTTCCGATCGAGGCTGAGGCGCTGGGCAGCTCCGCAAGAACAAGGGGAAGTGAGTGGTGGCGCTGGATGGGCGAGGGAGTGCCTGGTTGCGACGAATGGCACCGGAAGGCAGCGGCGGCCGAACCGGCCGGAGGTGGGGGAGATGGCCTCTTCCGGTCAATCCACGGCTAGGGGAGCTCTAGGGGGAGGCCTGAGGTCGCCTGAGCGCTCGGAGGGGCTCGGAGCCTCCTTTTATAGGCGTTCGAGGCTGGTCCCGCGGCGGCCGTGGATAAGAACGCCGGCGACCGTCGCTCTGTAGCCGCAGGGCGATGTGGCGGCGACGAGCGCGTGCCGACGGGCTCCGGGATAAGCTCGAGCTGTTCACAGGGGCAGCTGGCGCGCGCGGGTGGCTTGGGCGGCGCCGTCCATGGCAGGGGCTCACTGCCGACGCCGGCGTGCCGCCAAAAGCTCTGACGGCGGCGTTGTAGGGCGCCAGAGGTGGCGTGGAGAGTGGGCGAGGGTAGTGCGTGGCTCTGCAGGCGAGCAAGGGCCAGGGGCGGGACGCGGCGAGGGCGGCAGTGCGACGCGGCGACTCGGTGCGCGCGCGTGCAAAACGTGCGCTCTGGGCGCGCCCAGAGCACGCACGGGACGCGCTCGACGAAATGCCAGGGCAGCCTAGAGTGCGAGAGGGAGGCTGGCAACTAACAGGGCAGGGTTATGGATAGCTAGGATCTTAGTGGACAAGGTTGCTGGGTCAGGGGATCAAGTACACAGTGCAAACAAAAACTCATTTCAAAACACACTGTGCACACCAAGTGTTCGACAGAATGCTAAGTGCATCTAGGCAACTCTTGGAGTGGCCAAAAACTCCAGGCCAGTGTCTCCCTAGATGTAGATGATGATGGCAAGATCATTTGGGCAAAACCAGAAACTTGCTAGTGCAAGTTTTGCAAAACTTCAGTTTTGGACAGAAAGAAAAAGGTCTCATTGCATGCACTTAAAATCCTCCAATGGGTCCACTCTCCTGGACTTAAGGGTTTTGTAGGGAGGGCTACAAGCAGGAAAAAGGTCATGGGCACTAGAGCAAAATAAAATACCAAACTGGACCAGAATGAAAAAGAGGTTGATTCACTCAAATTTTTCAAAGAACATCACTGGGTTTTAGCATGAAGTTGAATTATATGCATCTACTGACCTCTCCAAACACTTGGAAGAATTTTTAAAAGAATATTTAAATAGGTTGTAGTGCAAAAATGCCTACTGGACCAGATTTGAAAAGTTGATGTAGAGCTCAAAATCTCCAATAACCAAAAGATATTTCTACATAAAAGTGATGTGGAAACATCCCATGACATCCCCAAATTTTGGTGGAAATTTTAAATGCATTTGCCAAATGGTTGCAGTGCAAAACATGCTCCAAATTTATGAAAGATCATTTTAAAAGAGTAAAGCTCAAGAAAAAGCAAACCTTGCAATTAAATCCACTGATAAAGAATCGTTTCATAGAGAGAGTATACAAGTCCAATAATATTTTTGGAAAGTTTCCACTTGGGGTAAAAACCCACAATATCAAAATGGTAAATCTAGACAAATGGAAAAGTTTAATTTCCTGGCAAAATTTTAATTTATAAAACAAGGTCAAAATTTTGGGGTGTCACATCTATGCGATAGAGCCAGTTGCCCCAAAATTCAATCCATGGTCGTCATGCCCGATCACTTTTGATCGTTGGGATCATCCGACCAGTATCCGTCATTTCAGTTCAGCCACACTGGTCCTCGACCCAATCATTGATGGATTCCACCTGACGCGAGTCCTCATGGACGGTGGCAGCAGCCTCAATATGCTCTATCAGGATACAGTGCGCAAAATGGGCATTAACCCATCACGAATCAAGCCCACAAAGACTACCTTTAAAGGAGTCATACCAGGTGTAGAGGCTCGCTGTACGGGCACAATCACACTCGAGGTTGTCTTCGGATCTCCGGATAACTTCCAAAGCGAAGAGTTAATCTTCGATATCGTCCCCTTTCGTAGCGGCTATCACGCACTGCTGGGACGAACGGCATTTGCTCGATTTAACGTGGTGCCACATTATGCTTATCTCAAGCTCAAGATGCCCGGACCACGCGGCGTCATAATAGTTAATGGAAACACGGAGCGCTGCCTCAGTACCGAGGAGCACACCGCTACCTTAGCAGCAGAAGTACAAAGCGGCCTTCTCAAGCAGAACCTCAATTCAGCGGCCGAACTCCCGGACACTGTCAAGAGAGTACGGACTATTCTGCAGCAGGACAGCTCGGCTCGTTGAGAGCTCGATTAGCAATTTGGCCTCCGTCCCAGTCCCGATCAAGTGGCGGCATTCGCACCGCGCGTACATAACTACGCACTCAAAATACCATGGGCATAGGCGGAGGCATACCTACCTTGTGATCCACAATACGGCTCAACCGCTCCCGGACACATATACTTTCATTGTTCCCTTTTTCTCCTTTTCAGGTTTCTTTTCCACAGGCCTCCTCTGACGGCCTGACCAGCGGTCCTTTCGAAGGATCAATACACCAAGATGGCAAGAAGCACAGACGTACAGGGGAATTTCTAGGTGGTTTCTTTAACAATCACTCTACCTGTTTTCAGGACCCACACACATCTCTCCCTTGGTTGTGGCATGTTAAATAGCATGTTGATTATCGCACTACTTGTATCAATGTGCTTTGACGTATTAATCAAATTATAATGGAAACAGTTTGCGGCCCAAATTTTAGGGCCCCAGCTCATTACCTTTGCTCCCTTTCCGTTTTCCTTTTTCTGTTCATAACCTTATCAGACAGCACCCGTACACTTTGGTACGTTTCACATTTGCCAGTGGCTTCATAGCGCCCCACACTACGACAACAAAGTCCGAACACTTTTTACAGTATAGTTCGGCACCCCGAATTTAGCACTATATGCATTGGCTCTGAATCATGTCTTTGGTCAATAGTTGGGTTGCCCGGCTCCTGTTCTTGCTACCTTACGTTCCGCTATATCGGCTAAGGTAGTAAAGGGAGAACTACTGTGATTGTGCCCTGGTTTACCCGAAGGAGCACCTCAGTAGAGAAAGCCGAAAACTGACTGTCATGATGCGGCGAGAGCCGGTCAGCTCTTCGGAGGTCTCAAATCTTTAGAGATTTTTTCCGCATTACGCGAGGGATTGGTACTTGCCCGATCGAGTGTTTACAGCTTCCTAGTTTGGATACCAGGGGCTGCGCCTAAATTTTTATTGTCAAACTCCTATGGCTAAGTGAGGGTGTTCAAGCCGAATAGTCTGATTGCCTGGTTCGTTGCACTAAACACCTCCTTCAAGGACCAAACAATTGGATCAAGAGTGTTTAGATTACATCCCGAACACCCCCGTACTACCTACATGGGGGCAGAAGTCGACGACTGGCCAACTCTTAGATTTCATACAACACGGCCGCACAGGAGGTGAATTTTTTTTAAAACAAACATTATATTACATAACAACTTTGTTTCATCATACAAGACAGGGACAACATGAATATATTCATTCAAAGGTAATGTCTCGCGCACATTGCGTCGCCACAATGCGAGACCCCTCCACGACATCCTCAAAGTACCGCTCGGGCGTGCGGTGCTCCTTGCCTTCGGGCGGCCCCTCGGTCACAAGCTTGACGGCATCCATCTTCGCCCACCACACCTTGACGCAGGCAAAGGCCATGCGCGCGCCCTCGATGCAGGCCGACCGCTTGACGATGTCCAGCCGAGGGCAGGCATCTACCAGCCGCTTCACGAGACCGAAGTAGCTGCCGGGTATAGCTTCGGCAAGCCACAACCGGATTATCAAATCCTTCATGGCCAGTTCGGCCACCCTATGCAGCTCGACCAGCTGTTTTAGCTGGTCGGTAAAGGGCACTGGATGTTCTGGCGCAAGGTATTGCGACCAGAACAACTTCTTCGTCGAGCTCCCTTCTTCGGCTCGAAAGAACTCCGCGGCATCAGAGACACTGCGCGGAAGATCCGCAAACGCCCCTGGAGAACTCCGAATCCGGGTTAGTAAGAAGTACTTCTTCTTCACATACTTGCTTTGCATACTAAACGCCTTACCCGCCGCGATTTTCTTGGCCCCCTGGATCTCCTGGAGGGCGCCCTGGGCTTCAACCCGGGCCTCTTCAGCGCTTTGGTGAGCCTTGGCGAGTTCGGTCTCTCGAGCCCAAACATCGCACTCCAAGGCATCGCATTTTTTCACAGCGTCCTGGAGCTCTTGCTGGACCTCGTTAAGCCTGGCCTTGAGCTTCTTACGGGCGGCCTGCTCCTTGGCGGCTTTCTCCTCGGCTTCGGCCAGGGCCCTTTTAAGGGCCTCGTGTTGGAAATATGCCCTAGAGGCAATAATAAAATGGTTATTATTGTATTTCCTTGTTCATGATAATTGTCTATTGTTCATGCTATAATTGTATTAACTGGAAACGTAATACATGTGTGAATACATAGACCACAACATGTCCCTAGTGAGCCTCTAGTTGACTGGCTCATTGATCAATAGATGGTTATGGTTTCCTAACCATGGACATTGGATGTCATTGATAACAGGATCACATCATTAGGAGAATGATGTGATGGACAAGACCCAATCCTAAGCATAGCACAAGATCGTGTAGTTCATTTGCTAAGAGCTTTTCTAATGTCAAGTATCGTTTCCTTAGACCATGAGATTGTGCAACTCCCGGATACCGTAGGAATGCTTTGGGTGTACCAAACGTCACAACGTAACTGGGTGGCTATAAAGGTGCACTACAGGTATCTCCGAAAGTGTCTGTTGGGTTGGCACGAATCGAGACTAGGATTTGTCACTCCGTATGACGGAGAGGTATCTCTGGGCCCACTCGGTAATGCATCATCATAATGAGCTCAATGTGACTAAGGAGTTAGCAACGGGATCATGCGTTACGGAACGAGTAAAGAGACTTGCCGGTAACGAGATTGAACGAGGTATGGGGATACCGATGATCGAATCTCGGGCAAGTAACATACCGATGGACAAAGGGAATTGTATACGGGATTGATTGAATCCCCGACATCGTGGTTCATCCGATGAGATCATCGTGGAACATGTAGGAGCCAATATGGGTATCCAGATCCCGCTATTGGTTATTGGCCGGAGAACGTCTCGGTCATGTCTGCATGGTTCCCGAACCCGTAGGGTCTACACACTTAAGGTTCGGTGACGCTAGAGTTGTTATGGGAAATAGTATGTGGTTACCGAAGGTTGTTCGGAGTCCCGGATGAGATCCCGTACGTCACGAGGAGTTCCTGAATGGTCCAGAGACGAAGATTTATATATGGGAAGTCCTTATTCGGTCGCCGGATGTGTTCGGGGGTATATCGGTATTGTACCGGGACCACCGAAAGGGTTCCGGGGGTCCACCGGGAGGGTCCACCTGCCCCGGAGGGCCCTATGGGCTGAATATAGAGGGGAACCAGCCCCTAGGTGGGCTGGGCGCCAAACCCCCCTAGGGCCCATGCGCCTAGGGTTGGGGGGAAACCCTAAAGGGGGCGCCCCCTTGGCTTGGGGGGCAAGCCTCCCCCCTTGACCGCCGCCCCCCCCCCCCCTCTAGATCCATCTAGAGGGGGCCGGCCCCCCTCTCCCTTGCCCCTATAAATAGAGGGGGGTGGGAGGGCAGCTGGACCACATCCAAGGCGCAGCCCTCCCCCTCCCCAACACCTCCTCCTCCTCTCGCGAAGCTTGCTAAAGCTCTGCCAGAGAATCACGAGCTACATTGCCACCACGCCGTCGTGCTGCTGGATTTCTCCCTCAACTTCTCCTCTCCCCTTGCTGGATCAAGAAGGAGGAGACGTCCTCGGGCTGTAAGTGTGTTGAACGCGGAGGCGCCGTCCGTTCGGCGCTAGATCGGATCTTCCGCGATTTGAATCGTCGCGAGTACGACTCCATCAACCGCGTTCTTGTAACGCTTCTGCTTAGGGATCTTCAAGGGTATGAAGATGCACTCCCTCTCTCTCGTTGCTAGCATCTCCTAGATTGATCTTGGTGACACGTAGGAAAATTTTGAATTATTGCTACGTTCCCCAATAGTGGCATCATGAGCTAGGTCTATGCGTAGATTCTATGCACGAGTAGAACACAAAGTAGTTGTGGGCGATGATTTGTTCAATTTGCTTACCATTACTAGTCTTATCTTGATTCGGCGGCATTGTGGGATGAAGCGGCCCGGACCGACCTTACACGTACTCTTACGTGAGACAGGTTCCACCGACTGACATGCACTTGATGCATAAGGTGGCTAGCGGGTGTCTGTCTCTCCCACTTTAGTCGGGTCGGATTCGATGAAGAGGGTCCTTATGAAGGGTAAATAGCAATTGGCATATCACCGTTGTGGCTTTTGCGTAGGTAAGAAACGTTCTTGCTAGAAACCCATAGCAGCCACGTAAAACATGCAACAACAATTAGAGGACGTCTAACTTGTTTTTGCAGGGTATGCTATGTGATGTGATATGTCCAAAAGGATGTGATGAATTATATATATGTGATGTATGAGATTGATCATGTTCTTGTAATAGGAATCATGACTTGCATGTCAATGATTATGACAACCGGTAGGAGCCATAGGAGTTGTCTTAATTTATTGTATGACCTGCGTGTCAATGACAAACGCCATGTAATTACTTTACTTTATTGCTAACCGTTAGCCATAGTAGTAGAAGTAATAGTTGGCGAGATAACTTCATGAAGACACGATGATGGAGATCATGATGATGGAGATCATGGTGTCATGCCGGTGATGAAGGTGATCATGCCGCGCCTCGAAGATGGAGATCAAAAGGCGCAAGATGATATTGGCCATATCATGTCACTTTATGATTTGCATGTGATGTTTGTCATGTTTACATCTTATTTGCTTAGAACGACGGTAGCATAAATAAGATGATCCCTCACTAAAATTTCAAGAGGTGTGTTCCCCCTAACTGTGCACCGTTGCGAAGGTTCGTTGTTTCGAAGCACCACGTGATGATCGGGTGTGATAGATTCTAACGTTCGCATACAACGGGTGTAAGCCAGATTTACACATGCGAAACACTTAGGTTGACTTGACGAGCCTAGCATGTACAGACATGGCCTCGGAACACAAGAGACCGAAAGGTCGAACATGAGTCGTATAGTAGATACGATCAACATCGAGATGTTCACCGATGATGACTAGTCCGTCTCACGTGATGATCGGACACGACCTAGTTGACTCGGATCATGTATCTCTTAGATGACTAGAGGGATGTCTATCTGAGTGGGAGTTCATTAAATAATTTGATTAGATGAACTTAATTATCATGAACATAGTCAAAAGGTCTTTGCAAATTATGTCGTAGCTTACGCTTTAGTTCTACTAAGATATATTCCTAGAGAAAATTTAGTTGAAAGTTGATAGTAGCAATTATGCGGACTGGGTCCGTAAACTAAGGATTGTCCTCATTGCTGCACAGAAGGCTTATGTCCTTAATGCACCGCTTGGTGTGCTGAACCTCGAGCGTCGTTTGTGGATGATGCGAACATCTGACATACACGTTTTGATGACTACGTGATAGTTCAGTGCGTAATTTTAAACGGTTTGGAATTGAGGCACCGAAGACATTTTGAAACGTCACGGAACATATGAGATGTTCCAAGAGCTGAAATTGGGATTTTAGGCTCGTGCCCACGTCAAGAGGTGTGAGACCTCCAACAAGTTTCTTAAGCCTGCAAACTAAGGGAGAAAAGCTCAATCGTTGAGCATGTGCTCGGATTGTCTGAGTACTACAATCGTTTGAATCGAGTGGGAGTTGTCTTCCAGATGAGATAGTGATGGTTCTCCAAAGTCACTGCCACCAAGCTACTAGAGCTTCGTGATGAGCTATAACATATCAGGGATAGATATGATGATCCTTGAGCTATTTACGATGTTTGACACCGCAAAAGTAGAAATCAAGTAGGAGCATCAATTGTTGATGGTTAGTACAACCACTAGTTTCAAGAAGGACAAGGGCAAGAAGGGATACTTCATGAAACGGCAAATCAGTTGCTGCTCTAGTGAAGAAACCCAAGGTAGAACCCAAACCCGAGACTAAGTGCTTCTGTAATGAGGGGAACGGTCATTGAAGCAGAACTACCCTAGATACTTGGTAGATGAGAAGGCTGGTAAGGTCGACAGAAGTATATTGGATATAAATTATATTAATGTGTACTTTACTAGTACTCCTAGTAGCACCAGGGTATTAGATATCGGTTCGGTTGCTAAGTGTTGGTAACTCGAAATAAAAGCTACGGAATAAATGGAGACTAACTAAAGGTGAGATGACGATATGTGTTGGAAGTGTTTCCAAGGTTGATGTGATCAAGCATCGCATGCTCCCTCTACCATCGAGATTGGTGTTAAACCTAAATAATTGTTATTTGGTGTTTGCATTGAGCATAGACATGATTGGATTATGTTTATCGCAATATGGTTATTCATTTAAGGAGAATAATGGTTACTCTGTTTATTTGAATAATACCTTCAATGGTCTTGCACCTAAAATGAATGGTTTATTGAATCTCGATCGTAGTGATACACATGATCATGCCAAAAGATATAAGATAGTAATGATAGTACCACATACTTGTGGCACTGCCATTTGAGTCATATTGGTATAAAACGCATGAAGAAGCTCCATGTATATGGATCTTTGGACTCACTCGTTTTTGAAAAGATTGAGACATGCGAACCATGTCTATTGGTATATATGCATGAAGAAACTCCATGCAGATGGATTGTTTGGACTCACTTGATTTTGAATCACTTGAGACATGCGAATCATACCACATGGGCAAGATGACTGAAAGGCCTCGTTTTCAGTAAGATGGAACAAGAAAGCAACTTGTTGGAAGTAATACATTTTGATGTGTGCAGTCCAATGAGTGCTGAGGCACGCAGTGGATATCGTTATGTTCTTACTTCACAGATGATTTGAGTAGATGCTGAGCATATTTACTTGATGAAACACAAGTCTGAATTATTGAATGGTTTAAGTAATTTCAAAGTGAAGTTGAAGATCGTCGTGACAAGAGGATAAAATGTCTATGATATGATCATAGAGATGAATATCTGAGTTACGAGTTTGGCACACAATTAAGACAATGTGGAAATTGTTTCACAACTAATACCGCCTGGAACACCATAGTGTGATGGTGTGTCCGAACATCATAACTGCACCCTATTGGATATGGTGCATACCATGATGTGTCTTATCGAATTACCACTATCGTTTATGGGTTAGGCATTAGAGACAACCGCATTCACTTTAAATAGGGCACCACGCAATTCCGTTGAGACGACACCGTATGAACTATGGTTTAGAGAAACCTAAGCTGTCGTTTCTTAAAAGTTTGGGGCTGCGACGCTTATGTGAAAAAAGTTTCAGGCTGATAAGCTCGAACCCAAAGCGGACAAATGCATTTTCATAGGACACTCAAAAACAGTTGGGTATACCTCCTATCTCAGATCCGGAAGCAAAAGGGGTTGTTTCTAGAATCGTGTCCTTTCTCGAGGAAAAGTTTCTCTCGAAAGAATTGAGTGGGAGGATGGTGGAGACTTGACGAGGTTATTGAACCGTCACTTCAACTAGTGTGTAGCAGGGCACAGGAAGTTGTTCCTGTGGCACCTACACCAATTGAAGTGGAAGCTTATGATAGTGATCATGAAACTTCGGATCAAGTCACTACCAAACCTCGTAGGACGACAAGGATGCGTACTACTTCGGAGTGGTACGTAATCCTGTCTTGGAAGTCATGTTGCTAGACAACAATGAACCTACGAGCTATGGAGAAGTGATGGTGGGCCCGGATTCTGACGAATGGCTCGAGGCCATAAAATCCGAGAGAGGATCCATGTATAAAAACAAAGTATAGACTTTGGAAGAACTGCTTGATGGTCGTAAGGCTATTGGGTGAAGATGGATTTTAAAAGGAAGACGGACAATGATGGTAAGTGTCACCATTAAGAAAGCTCAACTTGTCGTTAAGATGTTTTCTGACAAGTTCAAGGAGTTGACTACGATGAGATTTTCTCACTCATAGCGATGCTAAGAGTCTGTTGGAATTATATTAGCAGTTACTGCATTATTTATGAAATCTTGCAGATAGGATGTCAAAACATTGTTTCCTCGACAATTTTCTTGAGGAAAGGTTGTATGTGATACAACCAGAAGGTTTTGTCAATCCTGAAAGATGCTAACAAGTACGCAAAGCTCCAGCAATCCTTCTAAGGACTGGAGTAAGCATCTCTGAGTTGGAATGTACGCTTTGATGAGATGATCAAAGATTTTGGGTTTTTACAAAGTTTATGAGAAACTTATATTTCCAAAGAAGTGAGTGGGAGCACTATAGAATTTCTGATGAGTATATGTTGTTAACATATTGTTGATCAGAAATGATGTAGAATTTCTGGAAAGCATATAGGGTTATTTGAAAAGTGTTTTTCAATGGAAAACCTGGATTAAGCTACTTGAACATTGAGCATCAAGATCCATAAGGATAGATCAAAAACGCTTAATAGTACTTTCAAATGAATACATACCGTGACAAGATTTTAAGGAGTTCAAAATAGATCAGCAAAGAAGGAGTTCTTGGCTGTGTTACAAGGTGTGAGTATTGAGTAAGACTCAAGACCTGACCACGGCAGAAGAGAGAGAAAGGACGAAGGTCGTCCCCTATGCTTTAGACGTAGGCTCTACAGTATGCTATGTTGTGTACCGCACCTGAAGTGTGCCTTGCCATGAGTCAGTCAAGGGGTACAAGAGTGATCCAGGAATGGATCACATGACAGCGGTCGTACTTATCCTTAGTAACTAGTGGACTAAGGCATTTTCTCGATTATGGAGGTGGTAACAGAGTTCGTCGTAAAGGGTTACGTCGATGCAAACTTTGACACTAATCTGGATGACTCTGAGTAGTAAACCGGATTCATATAGTAGAGCAGTTATTTGGAATAACTTCAAAATAGTGCGTGGTAGCTCCATTTGCAAGATGACATAGAGATTTGTAAACCACACACAGATCTGAAAGGTTCAGACCCGTTGACTAATAACCTCTCTCACAAGAGAGATATGATCAAACACCATGGGTGTTGTATTCATTACAATCACATAGTGATGTGAACTAGATTATTGACTCTAGTACAAGTGGGAGACTGCTGGAAATATGCCCTAGAGGCAATAATAAAATGGTTATTATTGTATTTCCTTGTTCATGATAATTGTCTATTGTTCATGCTATAATTGTATTAACTAGAACGTAATACATGTGTGAATACATAGACCACAACATGTCCCTAGTGAGCCTCTAGTTGACTGGCTCGTTGATCAATAGATGGTTATGGTTTCCTAACCATGGACATTGGATGTCATTGATAACGGGATCACATCATTAGGAGAATGATGTGATGGACAAGACCCAATCCTAAGCATAGCACAAGATCGTGTAGTTCGTTTGCTAAGAGATTTTCTAATGTCAAGTATCGTTTCCTTAGACCATGAGATTGTGCAACTCCCGGATACCGTAGGAATTCTTTGGGTGTACCAAACATCACAACGTAACTAGGTGGCTATAAAGGTGCACTACAGGTATCTTCGAAAGTGTCTGTTGGGTTGGCACGAATCGAGACTGGGATTTGTCACTACGTATGACGGAGAGGAATCTCTGTGCCCACTCGGTAATGCATCATCATAATGAGCTCAATGTGACTAAGGATTTAGCCACGGGATCATGCGTTACGAAACGAGTAAAGAGACTTGCTGGTAACGAGATTGAACGAGGTATGGGGATACCGACGATCGAATCTCGGGCAAGTAACATACCGATGGACAAAGGGAATTGTATACGGGATTGATTGAATCCCCGACATCGTGGTTCATCTGATGAGATCATCGTGGAACATGTGGGAGACAATATGGGTATCCAGATCCCGCTATTGGTTATTGGCCGGAGAATGTCTCGGTCATGTCTGCATGGTTCCCGAACCCGTAGGGTCTACACACTTAAGGTTCGGTGACGCTAGAGTTGTTATGGGAAATAGTATGTGGTTACCAAAGGTTGTTCGGAGTCCCGGATGAGATCCCGGACATCATGAGGAGTTTCGGAATGGTCCGGAGACGAAGATTTATATATGGGAAGTCCTTATTCGGTCGCCGGAAGTGTTCGGGGGTATATCGGTATTGTACCGGGACCACCGAAAGGGTTCCGGGGGTCCACCGGGAGGGTCCACCTGCCCCGGAGGGCCCTATGGGCTGAATATAGAGGGGAACCAGCCCCTAGGTGGGCTGGGCGCCAAACCCCCCTAGGGCCCATGCGCCTAGGGTTGGGGGGAAACCCTAAAGGGGGCGCCCCCCTTGGCTTGGGAGGCAAGCCTCCCCCCTTGGCCCCCCCCCCCCCCTAGATCCATCTGGAGGGGGCCGGCCCCCCTCTCCCTTGCCCCTATAAATAGAGGGGGGTGGGAGGGCAGCTGGACCACATCCAAGGCGCAGCCCTCCCCCTCCCCAACACCTCCTCGTCCTCCCGCGAAGCTTGGCGAAGCTCTGCCGGAGAATCACGAGCTCCATTGCCACCACGCCGTCGTGCTACTGGAGTTCTCCCTCAACTTCTCCTCTCCCCTTGCTGGATCAAGAAGTAGGAGACATCCCCGGGCTGTACGTGTGTTGAACGTGGAGGCGTCGTCCGTTCGGCGCTAGATCGGATCTTCCGCGATTTGAATCGCCGCGAGTACGACTCCATCAACCGTGTTCTTGTAACGCTTCCGCTTAGCGATCTTCAAGGGTATGAAGATGCACTCCCTCTCTCTCGTTGCTAGCATCTCCTAGATTGATCTTGGTGACACGTAGGAAAATTTTGAATTATTGCTATGTTCCCCAACACCTCGACCTCAGTCGTCGCTCCTACACATATCATGACACTACGGTCAATACACATCATTTATTCTTTCCGAATATATAGCGAGTCATTGCATACCTTGCTGGTCTTCTAGCTGCTTCCTCGCTTGGCCGAGCTCTTCCTCGGCCAGCTCCAGTCTCTGCTTTAGTCTGGAGACTTCGGCAGTGTGTGAGGTCGTGGCTAGCAACGACGCCTGCTTATTAACATAAGACATATTCAGTTAGTTTCCTGCAAAATTTAATTGATCCTCTGTCCGGCTTTTCTCACCGAACACCGGACAGTGTCTCAGGGGCTACTGTCTATATTGGGATTTTCTCTTTTGCGTTGCTTACCTCAAAACCTGTCAGCAGGCCGCTGCAGGCTTCGGTCAGTCCGCTCTTGATGGACTGTACCCTCTCAATCACCGTACCCATGAGGATACGGTGTTCCTCCACAATGGAAGCGCCTCGTAGCGCTTCCAGCAGATTATCCGGTGCCTCTGGTTGGACAGAGGTCACCGGCGGGACAGGCACACCTCCTTCTCTCGGAGGAGGCTGCTTGCCGGATTCCGGAGCCGTATGGGTCTCCGGATCCGTGTTCGGCTGGGTACTGAACTGAACATGGCCCTCATCACCAGTCTCCATGGGGACCCGCTCCCCCAGGTGTTCGGCGACCGAGGTTTCGCCCTCCAACGCCACCCTGACGGCCTCCTGAACCTCTCCTTGGCCTGGGAAGGTCCTTTGGGACAACACCTCATCGTCGCCCTTGGCCTTGGGAGAGTGAGCGGCCGGCGGTGACTCGCTGGCCATCGCCTTTGAATCCAGCGAACCTCCCGATGAGGTTCGCGGGGAGCTGTCGTGGGCCGGACTGCAATAACACGATCTCTGCTTTGACAAGATGTGCCAATGGAAACCGCATCTCGAAGCGCGGAACGGCAGACGAAAACGGTTCGAAATAATGACCGGGAAGACGTGATGTCATCTTGCAAAAAGTTGTCAGCGGATGGGACTCGTGAAATACTATACTCTCTACGGCTGTGTGTGTGGTATTTGTGTTGCAGATCCAGACACGTTCGTTGCGTCCGAAGACTATCTTGGAGTATTTGGAAAGGGAAACCCGCCTTGCAATGCCGAAGACAATCTGCGCGCCGGACACCTCGTCATTGAAGCCTGGCAGGGGCTACTGAGGGAGTCTTGGACTAAGGGGTCCTCGGGCGTCCGGCCTGTTGGACATGGGTCGGACTAATGGGCTGTGAAGATACAAGACCGAAGACTCTCTCCCATGTCCGGATGGGACTCTCCTTGGCGTGGAAGGCAAGCTTAGCGGCCAAATATGAAGATTCCTTTCTCTGTAACCGACTTTGTACAACCCTAGTCCCCTCCGGTGTCTATATAAACCATAGGGCTTAGTCTGGAAAGTCATACAGGTAGACTTCTAGGGTTTTAGCCACTACGATCTCGTGCTAGATCAACTCTTGTAATACTCATATTCATCAAGATATCAAGCAGGAAGTAGGGTATTACCTCCATAGAGAGGGCCCGAACCTGGGTAAACATTGTGTCCCCTGTCTCCTGTTACCATCGACCTTAGACGCACGGTTCGGGACCCCCTACCCGAGATCCGCCGGTTTTGACACCGACAACGAGCTTCCTTGCCGTCCCCGATAAAGCAAGAAGGGCACGTCGGCACCGCATTAAATGTGTTTTGTCCTACGGTGCCAGAGGATAGACTCGGCCACTGTATAGCTTTCCACCTCCTGTGTGCCACTGTGGCAGCCCCTTTGTCTATAAAAGGAGGCCCGCGGCGTACTGAGAGAGGATTCGGACTCTTTGGACCCTGCACGCCTTGTAGCTAGTCCAAGAACACCAGGTAAACATAAACCAGCAAGAGTAGGGTATTACGCATCGCTTGCGGCCCGAACCTGGATAATCCCCCTGCGTTGTTCTGCTAATCCCGCTCTTCCCACAGCCTCGCCCCCGCCAACCGTAGCAAAAGGGATTCTTCGTGGGCCCATAGGTGTCGTAGCCCCCAACACACTCCTCCGTCGTAAGAGTGGAAATGCTTGTTGTAATCATTTTTTCAGAAATAGTGGACACGCTCTACCGCACGGATCCTCCTGGACGGTCGTCGCAAACCTTGCTACTCACTTTTGCCGATGTGTGGGACAGCCAGCATCGGGGTCCACTTGCCATGCACAAAATTACTCTGTACTAGAGTGCACAACTGCACGGTAGACTACACCGGTCGAATCGCCACAGTAATGCCCAATGAGCCGTCAAATCACAAAACCCCCACCTTTCCAGGAGTAAGTTGGATGGACAAAGCAACCATCATTTCACTCTTATCCCTCATCTTCCTCTCTTGAAGAAAACACCAACTCACTTCTCCCTCATCTTGTTCCTCATTTCTTCGAGAAAACCGCGATGAGTTTCTACCATTGTTCTTCTCTCCCAAAGAAGGAAAGGTGAGTGCATCAATGGTGTTGCTTCTGGCCAAGGCCCGGTCTTGCAACCCCGCGACCGATCCTAACTCCCTCTTTATTCTTCTTTTGGGTTTGTGATTTTGGTTTCTTTTCTTTTATTTCTATTTGACAGTTTCTTGATGGACACTAGAGCACCGGCCGAAGTGATGTCTATGGCTCTGGCCGAAACCGTCGAGGCTCTGGGTACGAAGAAGCGCAAGCACCCCGCCAAGACTACCGCAGACAAGCTCAAGGCCATCGCTGTCACAACCCTGAATAATGTTGTAATTAGTTGCATCAAGCATCCATGCATCATGTCTAACCTTAAATGAATTTGAATTAGGGATGTTGAAACCCTAGCACCAAATGAATTCAACTAGGTTCAAATAAAAAAATACTTACAATGAACCCAAAATGCCCTTTGAAAATGTTCATGGTTTCTGGTAAAGGTGAAAACCTCTGCCAAAAATGATGAACATATGTCTAGGTCATTCTTGGATTTTTTAATTAACTCTTAATGTATTTGAATTGGAGCTATTAATTCCTATAAAATATTTGGTAGCTCCAAATATTCTGAAACTTGGTGAGGGCCTCTGGTTTAAATCAGATAGTGCCCACAAAAGTTTGCATAATTTTATAAAGTGATTTGGTATTTAAACTAAATCAAAACATACTTCAAAAAATAGAGAACAGAAATAATTATAAAAGAGAAAGACAGAAGAGAGAGAGAGAAGGACTGACCTGGCAGCCCAGCCCACCAGGGGCAAACCTGTCTTCAACCGCCGGCACGCAGCTGCCTGCCTGGCCCTCCCCTGGCCAGCGCGATGCCGCCAATGACTCGTCGCTGCCGTCTGGACCCCCTGACCCCTCACTCTCCCCCTTCGTCTCTCCCTCGCCTCTCTCTCGCACACCCGAGCACCACCGTCGCCGCCGCTCGCCGCTGCTGCGCCCTGAGCCACCTCCTCGCCTCCCCGACGTATCCATCGGCTCCGCCGCGTCGCCCTGAAGCTCTCTGCCAACGAACACGATGCCGGAAGCCCCGTTTCGTCGTCTCCGACCTCGTCTTGAAGCTTCGGCCACCGGAGATCGTTGCCGTCAATTCGCAGACCCCAGCGCATGCCCGAGCTCACTGACCACCTCATCGCCCTTGCTGTGAGCTCCACTGCGTTTCCCCTCTCTCCTTTTGCTCGCCCCCGCACCGTAGCACCAAACCCGACCCCGCCCGAACTCCGGCCGCTGCCACGAGCTCTTTTCCGGCGAGCTCGATCCACCCCAGCTGCTGCCGCTAGCCGTGTTGGATGCGCGCGCGTCCCAGCACCGCGTAAAGTCTCTCCGTCGCTTGTTTGGTCGTCGGAGGGCGAGACCCGAGCCTCCGTCGTGCTCGCTGTCACAGGCGACGAGCCATCGGCGTATTAGGCCCGGTTGACCAGGGGTTTGACCTCCCCTGGGTCAATGACATGTGGGCCCGGCCACTGACAGCCTTTAGTTTAGGATAAATTAGTGCTAAGCACCCTGGTTAACTAAATGAGTCACTGACATGTGGGCCCATGCTCTAATTAACCTAGGTTAGTGTTTAACCTAGCACTAATTAACTCTGTTAGTTAGTTGTTACACTGACATGTGGGTCCCAGCCTCAAGTTTGACCTGGGCTGGCGCCTTTGACTTGCTGACGTAGTGATGATGTCACAAAGCCTTTTCTGGAATTTAAATAAATCTAAATGATTTATTTATTTTCAGAAAATACCCTAAACTTCAAAAATTCAAATAAAATAATCTATAACTCCAAATGAAATAATTTATATATGAAAAATGATCAGGAAAATCCAATCTTTCCATCTGTACCATGTTCGTGCATGATAGAACAACTTATAGCTGCTGAATTGGACAAATCAAATAATGACATTTGAATGATCACATATGGAGTTTGAATTTGAATTTAGTGTTCAAATCAACTCCATTTAAATCATTGCTAGTTGCATTAGCTCAAATCACAGCATATTTACATGTCATGATCATGCATCATATTGTGGCATTGCATTGATTGTGTTCCTTCTCTGTTTGCCGGTGTTGTTCCCCCTTAGTAGATGTTGTTCCAACGATGAGTTCGATGACACTGATGAAGGGCTATACTATCTTCAGAAGTGCAAGGCAAGCAAAAACCCCTTGTTCATTCCGATACAATCCCACCCTCTCGCTCCTGCTCTCTTTTACTGCATTAGGACAACAACAATTCAACTGTTACATGCTGCGGTAGTTGAACCCCTTTCCCCTGCATGACCTCTCATTGCCGCAGTAAATAGGTGAAACCCACTAGCATGAGTAGGAGTTGTTTGAGCCCTGATGTGTCTACTCATTCATGCTTGTTTGTCATGCCTGCTACTGCTTAGAGTTGATTCAGGTCTGATTCATCGGGGATGAATTGGAATGTGGTGAACATGTCCTACTGTTGAGACCTAAGTGTGTGAACATGATTTGGTAAAGGTAGCGGTGAGAGGCCATGTAGGAGTACATGGTGGGTTGTCTCATTGAAGCCATCCTCAGGAACTGAGTTCTGTGTTTGTGATCCATGAACAGCTACTACCACACATTGGGCCCTGAAATATGACCCCGCTTGTCTTATTAACCCCCCTGTCCTCTGTCCAGGAGTTGCAAGTAGTTTCTGGTGTTTGTAGTATGCTGGAGGCCGTGCACAGCGCTGACCCGAGGGGTGGGCTGTGATGCGGTAGGCACGTGGCACGGTGTACCGGGACGCCCGTTTGGTGCCTCGGGAACCCTGCACACATCATTCGGGGCCGTAAGTGGAAACCTCGGCCGGACTCCCCTCGGATGGAACCTGAATAGGCGATAAACCTGGACTAGGGACTTGTGTGGTTAGTCAGGTCGTGGTCTACACCCACGTCGGCTTTCGCTTGAAGTCTGCCGAGCACATGTCGTGTGCAGATGCTAAGTGGTGGAAACATGTGTGAAGAAGTACACCCTTGCAGGGTTATAAATGATCTACTCGAATAGCCGCGTCCGCGGTAAAGGACTTCTGGGTTGCCTATACAGTTCATAGACAAGTGAAAGTGGATACTCTAAAATGCGCAAGATAAGCGTGAGTGCTATGGATGGCATTCTCGTAGGGAGACGGGAGCGGGTCCATAGTGGTGTATTGATTGGTGAATATGTGGACTCGTGTGTGCCACCTCAAAAGAGTTACTTGCAGTCGTAGTTCAGGATAGCCACCGAGTCAAAGCTGGCTTGCTGCAGTTAAACTCCACCACACCCCCCCCCTTTGTTGATATTGATGCATATGTAGCTGATGTAAGTCTTGCTGGGTACATTTGTACTCATGTTTGCTTAATTTATGTTTTTGCAGAGAGACTTCAGTCTCACTAGTAGTTCCGCATGGACTTCGACGTTTAGCTTGTTACCTCAGGTACGATCATGTGCCCTCGGCAGGGTCTTGTAGATAGCCAGGCTTCTCAGCCTTTTTCATTTGTAGTTGTCTATACTCAGACAAGTTAAGCTTCCGCATGTGCTTATTGCTTGTATGACTTGAATGCTGGGTCATCAGACCCATGTTTGTAATATCTGGCTCCTCGGAGCCTAATGAATAAATGCTTGAGTCGTAGAATTTTGTTGTGATGCCATGTTGTATTTGCACATATCGGGCATATTGTGTGTATGTTATTGAAATGCTTGGTATGTGTGGGATCCGACAACCTAGTTGTTTATCCTTGGTAGCCTCTCTTACCTGGAAATGTCTCCTAGTGCTTCCACTAAGCCATGGTAGCTTGCTACTGCTGCGGAACACTTTAGCTGGCCGGCATGTGTCCTTCTTCGTTCCTGTGTCTGTCCCTTTAGGGAAATGTCGCGCGGTGTCTACCGGAGTCCTGTTAGCCTGCTACAGCCCGGATTTCCAGAGTCCTGTTAGCCCAGTTGCTACAGCCCGGATTCACTCGTTGATGACCGACACGTTCGTTGTTGGGTCATGTATGCCTGTCCCTGTAAGTTAGTGCCACTTTGGGTTTACGACTAGTCATGTCGGCCCGGGTTCTCTGTCATATGGATGCTAGCAACACTATCATATACGTGAGCCAAAAGGTGCAAACGGTCCCGGGCCAGGTAAGGTGGCACCCGTGGGAATACCGTGCGTGAGGCCGCAAAGTGATATGATGTGTTACATGTTAGATCGGCGTGACTTAGGATCGGGGTCCTGACAGCTTTGCTATCAGAGCCTGACTGCCTGTAGGATTACCAAGCCAAACTGGTCGAAGTCGAGTCTAGAAATGCTTTAGTTATATAAGGGAATTGATTGTGGAAGGGAACGTAAGGCTCTTTTTACTCCTTTACCTTATGCCCTTCTGATCTGAGTCAACCTCTTCTTTTCTATGGGGATTAAGAACTAGGCCTTCTCATCTATCTATCAGGATGATGAGTTACTATGATAGAGACTTATAGGATTGATAGATTCAAGTCTCAGTTCAGTTTCTAGTACTTCTGTGTGTTAACAGTTGGTCTCGGAACCTTGATATTGTGATGTTGAGTGGTTATGCCACCTTTTTGCAGGATGTCTCAAATCTTTTTGAGCATTTACAGCTGTTATGCTGTCCGAGTCATCCCAGGTTTCTAAATAGTCTGATACATTTGTAAATCCCTTCTTTCCGTTCTCGATGTTCCTTTGGGCCAGATTAACCACACTAATCGCCATGTTGAGGTACTCCATTGCCTTGACATATATGTTGAAGCTATTATTATGACCCTAGGTGTCTTAGGGAACCATCCAGTAATCTAGCTCTGAATTGTATTCCCAGTGTGATGATTCTGGCCATTATTCTCGAAAGCATCCCGTGATGTCATTTAGTTAGTAGGCATTCTATTCCTGGGTTCTTGAACCCAAGATTCACTCTACTTAATTCGTGTAGATAGTGTTTGCTCGTTCCTTTAGGATATTAGTAACCTTTGCGATAGTCCTCGAGGTCCATGGTATTTCCTTCTTCCAAATACCATGAACTACTTATGTCAGAAGTTCCTCGTTGAACCGAAAGATCACAACAAGAGTGCTCTTGATGAGTTCTCGATTCTATGTTGTGACTCTGCCAGTTCTACCTTTCTGCATGGGTTATCCGGAAGAAATATGTTGAACTCGTTCGACATGCTAATCTATGCACCCACAACTCAGATAATCGTAGGTCCCTTTGAGTTGTACCTCTTTAGTTGTCTTCTGACCTTCGTCTATCAATTGATAGTCAGGAGTAGTTGTGCATTCATGTTCATCGATGCCTTTTACTCTTGTGGTCCGTCAAGCCATTCTATTCTGGAATGACTAGGAGAAACAAACTCCAGTACCTCATCCATATCTAGGATTGGGTCAAAGCAATTGTATTCCGCGGATCAAAATGCCAATCCAGCTTTTGCTCTGTTCTACCCTTGAGTATTACCCTCTTTTATGTCAGGAATGTCATGAGAATTGCACAACCTCTTACGAATTCTTGTAGTAGTGATACCTCTCGCCAGCATTATTCGTTCCTCGGTCCCGTGTTGTCGTAACCGGAATGCCGACAAGTGAACCGTGATGTGTGAAATCAATACTCCCAGCAACCCCGTTGCTTGGTAGCTAATGGACAATAATTTCATTCTTAGCGTGTTGGTTATTGAATTATCATTCTAAGATTAATAGTGCTACCTAGTCCTTATTTCTGGTGCACTCTTCGGTCAGTGAGTTAGGATTGTGTCAATCCCTCACTCTTTTGATCATATCGTCTTGCCCTAAAAAGCAAGATTGTTCTCGAACTTAATAACATATCGGTGGTTCGTGATTTTCCGAATATCTTCTTGGAAGTATTACCAGGTTGTTCCCTGGCCGCTATGTTGAGTTCGTGATCATGTTGGTTTTTCTCTAAACCATCCATTCTCCAAGAATCTGTGTTGAATACCCCTGAGCTAGTTGGTTAAGCTAAACAACAACTTGGAGAGTTGGAAGATAAAAACTTGCCTAACTTAGTTCGTTCTAAGGGATATCTTCTGTGGGTGTGCGTTGAAAAAAGATGGTATCCTCATTGATTGATCCTCGTGATCAGTTGCCGGCACTATTGTCTTATCCAATCTTTGATTTGAGTGTGGGATATCGTCAAATCAAATCAGAACCAACAATATTTGTAATGTTGTCTTACTCGTGGTTGATCCCTCGATCATACACCATTAGATCTTTTGGTCTGACCAATACTATCACATTGTTCACATAATGGTGGAAGTCTAGTGATACGGAAATTCCAATGAGTTGCTGTTGAGCCCATCAACAGCATTTTGTCTCCTCCAGGATTCATGTTGAACATCAAGCTAGTGTTGGAAACTTTTTTGAGCATTATCTTCATGTTCCGTTCATGAAGCCTATGCTTGGATGAAAGAAGTAATTTCCTCCAATTCACGTGCATCCGATGCAAGTTGCCGCCGTGAATTAGAGAGAGAAAGTTTATTTTTGCCTCCTCTGGAATCATCTCAAGTCAGTCATGCATGTGCGAAGTATACTTTGGTTTGAGAGATTAGCTACCTCCATTCCACATGTATTTCCTAGCACACCAAGCCACTGATTGATTTGTTCAAGGATAATAAGTTCTAAGTGCTAGTCCTGAAGGTACCAGACGGATTTGTACAAGATTCCGTTATCCTCGATGATGGCTCCCAACCAGAACTCGGTAGCGTTTTGTTGTAAGACTACCATGTGGTCATGTTTGTCTGCGACAGCGTGTTCACATGTCTGTAGCAGAACTAGCTCATGTTTTGGAGCTTATCACCGCAGTTCGTTTCCCGAGAATCTTGCAACGTCATCTCGTCGATCTGTGTTGCAACCTTTCACTTTCAGACATGATGAGTCTGGAATATCATGACACCAACCAAATCGGAATCTCAGGCAGATATGATGGTTGGGACATTCCCAAGAATTATAATTTTGGTCTTTTGAACCGATAAGTGGATGTCATAGTTAACACACTTATCCGGGTGATCTATTAATGTAGTATCTTGATTCAGCAATTTGGCCATTCTTCCATGAGGAGTTGGTATGACTTAGTCTATAAGTTGTTCCTCATGGGTTCTTTGTGCTCCCGAAGTCCGACCTTCACTTGATTGCCATGTTGAGCTTTTAAGCATGACAGTGGTAGCTAGAACATCAAGGAGAACATTAGAAGCGGAGTGCTAAATGTCTCCCGGTCAATCATCCAGATTTCGTTCCCTTGGCCTCGCTAAGGTGAAATATGAGAAAGTGTTGTCTTCCTTTGCATCTGCATTGTCCATCACTATTCATCATGGTAGTAAGATGTGTTGCCAGGATCCTCGGCACGGATGTTGGTAAGACCTTGATGAGTATGGAAATGCTCAAGTTCTTGAGAGCACATTCAGTCACTAGGTTATATACTCGATATCAATTGGGATGTGCCTCCCATTTGCTGAGTTGTTCTATAACCATAGTTTCCTTTCTGATCTGAGTATGCCATTCCTTTGAACTCCACCAAATGACTGTTGGTAAATTGCCTTAGGCTGGTATAGAGAATTTAAATTATCTCTGAATCAAAAGTAATTCTTTTTGCCACTCAAGGGAATATTTCTACGAGTCACCTTCCCCAAGGTGTCCCCTTATGGAATCATGGCAATTATCTCCGCGCTAATTTGAAACCAATGCACCATCTCACTAAAGCGTGGAATTGTTGCCTACCAAATTGAACCTTCGTCATCTCTTTCTTTCCATCCCTCTTGGTGTGTGTTAGGGTCTCATCTCAAGAGATGATTCAATGCCTCATTCTGTGAGTTGATCGTGAGTTGCTCGATCTCCAAGAAGATCGATTCCTGTAGAGTTTCCTTTTGTCGACATAGTGTTGGCATGAATGTCTCGAAAGCAAAGATGTCAAGATCAAGATGATGCAATGAATCAACGTCTTCGAGAAGAGCAAATGGATCATGAAGATTGTGATAGTTTTGTGCCCCTTTCCTCTTACCTCACGTCTTGAATCTCGGGACGAGATTCTTGTTTAGTGGGGGTGAGTTGTCACAGCCCTGAATAATGTTGTAATTAGTTGCATCAAGCATCCATGCATCATGTCTAACCTTAAATGAATTTGAATTGGGGATGTTGAAACCCTAGCACAAAATGAATTCAACCAGGTTCAAACAAAAAAATACTTTCAATGAACCCAAAATGCCCTTTGAAAATGTTCATGGTTTATGATAAAGGTGAAAACCTCTGCCAAAAATGATGAACATATTTCTAGGTCATTCCTGGATTTTTGAATTAACTCTTAATGTATTTGAATTGGAGCTATTAATTCCTATAAAATATTTGGTAGCTCCAAATATTCTGAAACTTGGTGAAGGCCTCTGGTTTAAATCAGATAGTGCCCACAAAAGTTTGCAGAATTTTATAAAGTGATTTGGTATTTAAACTAAATCAAAACATACTGCAGAAAAATAGAGAATAGAAAGAATTATAAAAGAGAAAGATAGAAGAGAGAGAAGGACTGGCCTGGCAGCCCAGCCCACCAGGGGAAAACCTGTCTTCAACCTCTACCTACTGGCAGACGCAAGGCCGAGCACGGTGCCCGCGCGCGCCGGCACGCAGCTGCCTGCCTGGCCCTCCCCTGGCCAGCGCGATGCCGCCAATGACTCGTCGCTGCCGTCTGGACCCCCTGACCTCCTCACTCTCCCCCTTCGTCTCTCCCTCGCCTCTCTCTCTCTCGCACACCCGAGCACCACCGTCACCGCCGCTCGCTGCTGCCGCACCCTGAGCCACCTCCTCGCCTCCCTGATGTATCCATCAGCTCCGCCGCGTCGCCCTGAAGCTCTCCGCCAACAAACACAGCGACGGAAGCCCCTTATCGTCGTCCCCGACCTCGTCTTGAAGCTTCGGCCGCCGGAGATCGTCACCATCGATTCGCCGACCCCAGCGCATCCCCGAGCTCGCTGACCACCTCATCGCCCTCGCTGTGAGCTCCACTGCGTATCCCCTCTCTCCTTTTGCTCGCCCCCGCACCGTAGCGCCAAACTCGACCCCGCCCGAACTCCGGCCGCCGCTACGAACTCTTTTCCGGCGAGCTCGGTCCACCCCAGCTGCTGCCGCTAGCCGTGGTGGATGCGCGCGAGTCCCAGCACCGCGTAAAGCCTCTCCGCCGCTTGTTTGGTCGTTGGAGGGCGAGACCCGAGCCTCTGCCGTGCTCGCTGTCGCCGGCGACGAGCCGGCGGCGTATTAGGCCCGGTTGACCAGGGGTTTGACCTCCCCTGGGTCAATGACATGTGGGCCCGGCCACTGACAGCCTTTAGTTTAGGATAAATTAGTGCTAAGCACCCTGGTTAACTAAATGAGTCACTGACATGTGGGCCAAGATTCTAATTAACCTAGGTTAGTGTTTAACCTAGCACTAATTAACTCTGTTAGTTAGTTGTTACACTGACATGTGGGTCCCAGCCATCAGGTTTGACCTGGGCTGGCGCCTTTGACTTGCTGACATAGTGATAATGTCACTCTGATGTCACAAAGCCTTTTCTGGAATTTAAATAAATCTAAATGATTTATTTATTTTCAGAAAATACCCTAAACCTCAAAAATTCATAGAAAATAATTCGTAACTCCAAAAATAATTTATATATGAAAAATGATCAGGAAAATCCAATCTTTCCATCTGTACCATTTTCATGCATGATAGAACAACTTATAGCTGCTGAATTGGAAAAATCAAATAATGACATTTGAATGATCACATATGGAGTTTGAATTTGAATTTAGTGTTCAAAGCAACTCCATTTAAATCATTGCTAGTTGCATTAGCTCAAGTCCCAGCATATTGACATGTCATGATCATGCATCATATTGTGGCATTGCATTGATTGTGTTCCTTCTTTGTTTGCCGGTGTTGTTCCCCCTCAGTAGACGTTGTTCCGACGATGAGTTCGATGACACCGATGAAGAGCTATACTATCTTCAGAAGTGCTAGGCAAGCAAAAACCTCCTTGTTCATTCTGATACAATCCCACTCTCCCGCTCCTGCTCTCTTTTACTGCATTAGGACAACAACAATTCAACTATTACATGCTGCGGTAGTTGAACCCCTTTCCTCTCCATGACATGTCATTGCCACAGTAAATAGATGAAACCCACTAGCATGAGTAGGAGTTGTTTGAGCCCTGATGTGTCTACTCATTCATGCTTGTTTGTCATGCCTGCTACTGCTTATAGTTGAGTCAGGTCTGATTCATCGGGGATGAATTGGAATGTGGTGAACATGTCCTACAGTTGAGAGCTAAGTGTGTGAACACGATTTGGTAAAGGTAGCGGTGAGAGGCCATGTAGGAGTACATGCTGGATTGTCTCATTGAAGCCATCCTCAGGAACTGAGTTCTGTGTTTGTGATCCATGAACAGCTACTACCACACGTTGGGCCCTGAAATATGACCCCGCTCGACTTATTAACCCCCCTGTCCTCTGTCCAGGAGTTGCAAGTAGTTTCTGGTGTTTGTAGTATGCTGGAGGCCATGCGCAGCGCTGACCCGAGGGGTGGGCTGTGATGTGGTAGGCACGTGGCATGGTGTACCGGGACGCCCGTTTGGTGCCTCGGGAACCCTGCACACATCGTTCGGGGCCGTAAGTGGAAACCTCGGCCGGACTCCCCTCGGATGGAACCTGAATAGGTGATAAACCTGGACTAGGGACTTGTGTGGTTAGTCAGTTCGTGGTCTACACCCACGTCGGCCTTCGCTTGAAGTCTGCCGAGCACATGTCGTGTGCGGACGCTAAGTGGTGGAAACATGTGTGAAGAAGTACACCCCTGCAGGGTTATAAATGATCTATTCAAATAGCCGCGTCCACGGTAAAAAACTTCTGGGTTGCCTATACAGTTCATAGACAAGTGAAAGTGGATACTCTAAAATGCGCAAGATAAGCGTGAGTGCTATGGATGGCGTTCTCGTAGGGAGACGGGAGCGGGTCCATAGTGGTGTATTGATTGGTGAATATGTGGACTCGTGTGCGCCACCTCAAAAGAGTTACTTGCAGTCGTAGTTCAGGATAGCCACCGAGTCAAAGCTGGCTTGTTGCTGTTAAACTCCACCAACCCCCTTTGTTGATATTGATGCATATGTAGCTAGTTCTGATGTAAGTCTTGCTGGGTACATTTGTACTCATGTTTGCTTAATTTATGTTTTTGCAGAGAGACTTCAGTCTCACTAGTAGTTCCGCATGGACTTCGACGTTTAGCTTGTTACCTCAGGTACGATCATGTGCCCTCAGCAGGGTCTTGTAGATAGCCATGCTTCTTAGCCTTTTTCATTTGTAGTTGTCTGTACTCAGACAAGGTTAAGCTTCCGCATGTGCTTATTGCTTGTATGACTTGAATGCTAGGTCATCAGACCCATGTTTATAATATCTGGCTCCTCGGAGCCTAATGAATAAATACTTGAATCGTAGAGTTTTGTTGTGATGCCATGTTGTATTTGCACATATCGGGCATATTGTGTGTATGTTATTGAAATGCTTGGTATGTGTGGGATCCGACAACCTAGTTGTTTATCCTTGGTAGCCTCTCTTACCGGGAAATGTCTCCTAGTGCTTCCACTGAGCCATGGTAGCTTGCTAATGCTCCGGAAAACTTTGGCTGGCCGGCATGTGTCCTTCTTCGTTCCTGTGTCTGTCCCTTCGGGGAAATGTCACGCGGTGTCTACCGGAGTCCGGTTAGCCTGCTACAGCCCGAATTCTCCGGAGTCCTCTTAGCCTAGTTGCTACAGCCCGGATTCACTCGCTGATGACCGACACATTCGTTGTTGGGTCATGTATGCCTGTCCCTGTAAGTTAGTGCCACTTTGGGTTTACGACTATTCATGTCGGCCCGGGTTCTCTGTCATATGGATGCTAGCGACACTATCATATACGTGAGCCAAAAGGCGCAAACGGTCCCGGGCCAGGTAAGGTTGAGGGAGTCCTGGACTAAGGGGTCCTCGGGCGTCCGGCCTGTTAGCCATGGGCCGGACTGATGGGCTGTGGAGATACGTAGACCGAAGACTGCACCCGTGTCCGGATGGGACTCTCCTTAGCGTGGAAGGCAAGCTTGGCGATCAAATATGTAGATTCCTTTCTTTGTAACCGACCTTGTGTAACCCTAGACCCTCCTGGTGTCTATATAAACCAGAGGACTTAGTCCGGAGGAGGATATACTCATTACCATAGTCATACAGGCTAGGCTTTTAGGGTTTAGCCATCTCGATCTCGTGGTAGATCAACTCTTGTAATACTCATATTCATCAAGATAAATCAAGCAGGAAGTAGGGTATTGCCTCCATAGAGAGGGCCCGAAACTGGGTAAACATCGTGTCCCCTGTCTCCTGTTACCATCGACCTTAGACGCACAGTCCGGGACCCCCTACCCGAGATCCGCCGGTTTTGACACCGACATTGGTGCTTTATTGGGAGTTCCACTGTGCCGTCCCCGAAAGGTTTCGATGGCCCCCTCAATCGTCAACAATGATGCTGTCCAAGGAGAAACCTTTCTCCCCGGACAGATCTTCATATTCGACAGCTTCGTATTGCAGGCCAACTCGTTTGGCCATCTGGAGCAGATCGATAGCTACACCCCTGGCCATCAGGTCAGATTTGGGATCTTGAACTACGTCGCGGACGTCCGCGGAGATTTGATCTTCGCCGGATTCGAGACCGCGGCAACCGCTCCTGACCACCTCGATGAACATGACCTAAATCTGTCGTCGGTATTTGATATACATGTTATTGATGTGTACTTTACTAGTGTTTATAGCAACCCCTCGGTATTTGATACTGGTTCAGTTGCTAAGAGTAGTAACTCGAAACGGGAGTTGCAGAATAAACAGAGACTAGTAAAAGGCGAGGTGACGATGTGTGTTGGAAGTAGTTCCAAGATTGATATGATCATCATCGCACACTCCCTGTACTTTCGGGATTAGTGATGAAACTAAATAAGTGTTATTTGGTGTTTTGCGTTGAGCATGAATATGATTTGATCATGTTTTTTGCAATACGGTTATTCATTTAAGTTAGAGAACAATTGTTGTTCTGTTTACATGAATAAAAACCTTCTATGGTCATACACACCAACGAAAATGATTTGTTGGATCTCGATCGTAATGATACACATAATCATAATATTGAAGCCAAAAGATGCAAAGTTAATAATGATAGTGCAACTTATTTGTGGCACTGCCGTTTAGGTCATATTGGTGTAAAGCGCATGAAGAAACTCCATACTGATGGAATTTTGGAATCACTTGATTTTGAATCACTTGGTACTTCAGAACCGTGCCTCATGGGCAAGATGACCAAAACACCGTTCTCCGGAACTATGGAGAGAGCAACAGATTTGTTGGAAATCATACATACAGATGTATGTGGTCCGATGAATATTGAGGCTCGTGGCGGATATCGTTATTTTCTCACCTTCACAGATGATTTGAGCAGATATGGGTATATCTACTTAATGAAACATAAGTCTGAAACATTTGAAAAGTTCAAAGAATTTCAGAGTGAAGTTGAAAATCATCGTAACAAGAAAATAAAATTCCTACGATCTGATCGTAGAGAAGAGTATTTGAGTTACGAGTTTGGCCTTCAGTTAAAACAATGTGAAATAGTTTCACTACTCACGCCACCTGGAACACCACAGCATAATGGTGTGTCCGAACGTCATAACCATACTTTATTGGATATAGTGCAATCTATGATGTCTCTCACCAATTTACCACTATCGTTTTGGGGTTATGCTTTAGAGACGGCTGGATTCACTCTAAATAGGACACCATCGAAATCCGTTGAGACGACGCCTTTTGAACTGTGGTTTAGCAAGAAACCAAAGTTGTCGTTTCTTAAAAGTTTGGGGTTGCGATGCTTATGTGAAAAGGTTTCATCCTGATAAGCTCAAACCCAAATCGGAGAAATGTGTCTTCATAGGATACCCAAAGGAGACAGTTGGGTACACCTTCTATCACAGATCCGAAGGCAAGACATTCGTTGCTAAGAATGGATCCTTTCTAGAGAAGGAGTTTCTCTCGAAAGAAGTGAGTGGGAGGAAAGTAGAACTTGATGAGGTAACTGCCTGCTCCCTTATTGGAAAGTAGTTCCAGAAATCTGTTCCTGTGACTCCTACACCAATTAGTGAGGAAGTTAATGATGATGATCATGTAACTTCAGATCAAGTTACTACCAAACCTCGTAGGTAAACCAGAGTAAGATCCGCACCAGAGTGGTACGGTAATCCTGTTCTGGAGGTTATGTTACTAGACCATGACGAACCTACGAACTATGAAGAAGCGATGGTGAGCCCAAATTCCGCAAATGGCTTGAGGCCATGAAATCTGAGATGAGATCCATGTATGAGAACAAAGTGTGGACTTTGGTTGACTTGCCCGTTGATCGGCAAGCAATTGAGAATAAATGGATCTTCAAGAGGAAGACGGACGCTGATAGTAGTGTTACTATCTACAAATCTAGAATTGTCGCAAAAAGGTTTTCGACAAGTTCAAAGTGTTGACTACGATGAGAGTTTCTCACTCGTATCTATGCTTAAGTCTGTCTGAATCATGTTAGCAATTGCCGCATTTTATGAAATCTGGCAAATGGATAAACAAAACTGCATTCCTTAATGGATTTATTAAAGAAGAGTTGTATATGTTGCAACCAGAAGGTTTTGTCAATCCTAAAGGTGCTAACAAAATATGCAAGCTCCAGCGATTCAGCTATGGACTGGTGCAAGCATCTCGTAGTTGGAATATACACTTTGATAAGTTGATCAAAGGATATAGTGTTATACAGACTTGCGGTGAAGCCTGTATTTACAAGAAAGTGAGTGGGAGCACTACAGCATTTCCGATAAGTATATGTGAATGACATATTGTTGATCGGAAATAATGTAGAATTATTCTGCAAAGCATAAAGGAGTGTTTGAAAGGAGTTTTTCAAAAGAAAGACCTCGGTGAAGCTGCTTACATATTGAGCATCAAGATCTATAGAGATAGATCAAAACGCTTGATAAGTTTTTTCAATGAGTACATACCTTAACAAGATTTTGAAGTAGTTCAAAATAGAACAGTCAAAGAAAGAGTTCTTGCATGTGTTACAAGGTGTGAAATTGAGTAAGACTCAAAGCCCGACCACGGCAAAAGATAGAAAGAGAATGAAATTCATTCCCTATGCCTTGGCCATAGGTTCTATAAACTATGCCATGCTGTGTACCAGATCTATTGTATACCCTACACTGATTTTGGCAAGGGAGTACAATAGTGATCTAGGAGTAGATCACTGGACAGCGGTCAAAATTATCCTTAGTGGAATAAGGATATGTTTCTCGATTATGGAAGTGACAAAAGGTTCGTCGTAAAGGGTTACGTCGATGCAAGTTTTGACACTAATCTAGACGACTCTAAGTCTCAGTCTAGATACATATTGAAAGTGGGAGCAATTAGCTAGAGTAGCTCCGTGCAGAGCATTGTAGACATAGAAATTTGCAAAATACTTACGGATCTGAATGTGATAGACCCGTTGACTAAAATTATCTCACAATCAAAACATGATCACACCTTAGTACTCTTTGGGTGTTAATCACATAGCGATGTGAACTAGATTATTGACTCTAGTAAACCCTGTGAGTGTTGGTCACATAGAGATGTGAACTATGGGTGTTAATCACATGGTGATGTGAATTATTGATGTTAAATCACATGGCGATGTGAACTAGATTATTGACTCTAGTGCAAGTGGGAGACTGAAGGAAATATGCCCTAGAGGCAATAATAAAGTATTATATATTTCCTTATATCATGATAAATGTTTATTATTCATGCTAGAATTGTATTAACCGGAAACATAATACATGTGTGAATACATAGACAAACAAGAGTGTCACTAGTATGCCTCTACTTGACTAGCTCGTTAATCAAAGATGGTTATGTTTCCTAGCCATAGACATGAGTTGTCTTTTGATTAACGGGATCACCTCATTAGGAGAATGACGTGATTGACCTGACCCATTCCGTTAGCTTAGCACTCGATCGTTTAGTATGTTGCTATTGCTTTCTTCATGACTTATACATGTTCCTATGACTATGAGATTATGCAACTCCCGTTTACCGGAGGAACACTTTGTGTGCTACCAAACTTCACAACGTAAATGGGTGATTATAAAGGTGCTCTACAGGTGTCTCCAAAGGTACTTGTTGGGTTGGCGTATTTCGAGATTAGGATTTGTCACTCCGATTGTCGGAGAGGTATCTCTAGGCCCACTCGGTAATGCACATCACTATAAGCCTTGCAAGCATTGTGACTAATGAGTTAGTTGCAGGATGATGTATTACGGAACGAGTAAAGAGACTTGCCGGTAACGAGATTGAACTAGGTATCGAGATACCGACGATCGAATCTCGGGCAAGTAACATACCGATGACAAAGGGAACAACGTATGTTGTTATGCGGTCTGACCGATAAAGATCTTCGTAGAATATGTGGGAGACAATATGGGCATCCAGGTCCCGCTATTGGTTATTGACCGGAGAGGTGTCTCGGTCATGTCTACATAGTTCTCGAACCCGAAGGGTCCGCACGCTTAAAGTTACGATGACAGTTATATTATGAGTTTATATGTTTTGATGTACCGAAGGTTGTTCGGAGTCCCGGATGTGATCACGGACATGACGAGGAGTCTCGAAATGGTTGAGACATAAAGATTGATATATTGGACGACTATATTCGGACACCAGAAGTGTTCCAGAGAAGTTTCGGATTAAACCGGAGTGCCGGAGGGTTACCGGAACCCCCCGGGGAAGTATTGGGCCTTAGTGGGCCTTGAGGGGAGAGAGAGGGTAGCAGCCAGGAGGTGGCGCGCCCCCTCCCAGGAGGAGTCCTAGTTGGACTAGGAGAGGGGGGCGCAGCCCCTTTCCCTCTCCCTCTCCCTCTGTTTCCTTCCCCCCTTTTTTCCTAGTAGGACTAGGAAAGGGGAGTCCTACTCCTACTAGGAGGAGGACTCCCCCCCTCTCCTTGGCGCGCCCATAGGCAGCCAGCCTCCCCCTTGCTCCTTTATATACGGGGGCAGGGGCACCTCTCTACACACTTGATATACGATATTTTAGCTGTGTGCGGTGCCCCCCTCCACCATATTACACCTCGATAATACCATTGCGGAGCTTAGGCGAAGCCCTGCGTCGGTGGAACATCATCATCGTCACCACGCCGTCGTGCTGACGAAACTCTCCCTCAACACTCGGCTGGATCTGAGTTCGAGGGACGTCATCGAGCTGAACGTGTGTAGAACTTGGAGGTGATGTACGTTCGGTACTTGATCGGTCGGATCGTGAAGACGTACGACTACATCAACCGCGTTGTGATAACGCTTCCGCTGTCGGTCTACGAGGGTACGTGGACAACACTCTCCCCTCTCGTTGCTATGCATCACCATGATCTTGCATGTGCGTAGGAAAATTTTTGAAATTACTACGTTCCCCAACATCTTCCAGCACTCGCCCTTGGGCGATGTGCTAAACTCATTAAAGAACTTGTCCTTGGCGGGGGGGCTCACAGCCGAACTATCTTTGGTTCGAACTAGGGGCTGACGATGGAGAATCTTGCTTCCCACCCGCCACCACTTCATAGCCACAGTCGAGGATTTAACCGACACGCTTGATTACGACTCCGAAGACATCGACGGCATGGACGACGATGCTGATGAGGAGCAAGACCAAAATCCGCCATTTACTGGACGCTGGATGGCCACTTCGTACGATGTGTACATGGTGGATACACCCAAAACAACCAGCGACGATGACAAAGAAAGTCCAGTTGAGAATAAACCTCCTGAGACACAGCAAAAACGCCGGCGTCTGCGGCGCCGCTCTAAGTCACGTTGTTCAAGAGACAGCAATGCTGGCACCAGAGAAAATAATACTCCGGATGACGCCGAAAACAAGGAAGACCTTGCTGAGGTAACATCCGAACAGGAGGAGCAAGAAAATGGGCACGCCAGTCCCGATGAACAGGCCAGGCCCAATGACTCGGAGGACGGTAGTTACCGTCCGCTCTCCGAGGATGAGGAAAGCCTCAGCAATGAAGATTTCATCGTGCCTGAGGAACCACTCGAGCAGGAGCGCTTCAAGCGCCAGCTAATAGCCACCGCAAGGAGCCTGAAAAAGAAGCAGCAGCAGCTTCAAGCTGACCAAGATCTGCTCGTCGACAGATGGACTGATGTCCTGGCAGCCGAAGAACATGGCCTCAGACGCCCAGCCAAGAGTTACCCAAAGCGAAGGTTGCTACCTCAGTTCGATGAAGAGGTGCTGGAGCCCATACCTCCCTCGCGTAAGGCGGCTGGCCAAACACTATGCGGTCGGGATAGTGCGGCGGACCGACCACCTCGTGGTCAGGATAAAGCGACAATTCAAGCCGAACAGCAGCCCGCCCCACCGCCACGAAAAATAGAGACAAAACAGCTCGGGGTCATACATACGACCTCCGGCAAACCCTGGATAGCAGAGCAGGATACACTCGATCGATTTACGGATCGTGGGGACGTTCCTTGACACGTGATGATGGCTACCTATTCGGACGAGACAAACCTAGTCACACCTGGGCTGACAACCGTAGACGGACTCCATCAGAACTACGTTGCGACGCGGCCCGATATAGAGGCGCCGCACACCCTCTTTGCTTCACTGATGAAGTAATGGATCACGAATTCCCCGAAGGGTTCAAACCCGTGAATAGTGAATCATACGACAGAACAACTGATCCCGCGGTATGGATCGAGGACTTTATCCTCTACATCCACATGGCCCGCGGAGATGACCTCCACGCTATCAATACCTCCCACTAAAGCTTAAAGGGCCAGCTCGACACTGGCTAAATAGCCTGCCTGAAAATTCTATTGGCGGCTGGGAGGACTTGGAAGAGGCCTTCCTCGACAACTTCCAAGGTACATATGTCCGGCCACCAGACGCTGATGACTTAAGCCGCATAGTTCAACAGCCTGAGGAGTCAGCCAGGAAGTTCTGGACTAGGTTCCTAACTAAAAAGAACCAGATCGTCGACTGTCCGGATGCCGAAGCCCTAGCAGCCTTTAAACACAGCATCCGCGACGAATGGCTCGCCCGCCACCTCGGCCAAGAAAAGCCAAAATCTATGGCAGCCCTCACGGCACTCATGACCCGCTTTTGCGCGGGTGAAGATAGTTGGTTGGCTCGCAGCAAAAACACAGCCAGCGAGGCAGGCCCCTCCAAGGTTAAGAACAACAACGGCAAGCTCCGACGTAACAGACACAAACGCCGAAGCAATGGTGATAATACCGACGACACTACAGTCAACGCCGGATTCAGTGGCTCCAAATCCAGCCAGCGGAAGAAACCATACAAGAGAAACAATCAGGGACCATCCAGCCTACACCGCATACTCGATCGCCCGTGCCAGATACATGGCACCGCAGACAAACCAGCCAATCATACCAACAGAGATTGTTGGGTTTTTAAACAGGCCGGCAAATTAAACGCCGAGAACAGGGAAAAGGGATCAGAAAGCGAGGACGACGAGGAGGAGCCCCGGCAACCGAACACAGGGGGACAGAAGAAGTTTCCCCCTCAGGTGAAAACAGTGAACATGATATATGTTACACACATCCCCAAAAGGGAGCGCAAATGCGCACTAAGGGACGTCTATGCGATAGAGCTAGTCGCCCCAAAATTCAATCCATGGTCGTCATTTCCGATCACCTTTGATCACCGAGACCACCCGACTAGTATCCGTCATGGCGGTTCAGCCGCACTAGTCCTCGACCCAATCATCGATGGATTTCACCTGACGCGAGTCCTCATGGACGGAAGTAGCAGCCTCAACCTGCTTTATTAGGATATAGTGCGAAAAATGGGCATCAATCCATCACGGATCAAGCCCACAAAGACTACTTTCAAAGGAGTCATACCAGACGTTGAGGCCCGCTGTACGGGCTCAATCACCCTAGAAGTTGTCTTCGGGTCTCCGGACAATTTCCGAAACGAGGAATTAATCTTCGACATCGTCCCCTTTCGCAGCGGCTATCACGCACTGCTCGGACGAACCGCATTCGCTCGATTCAATGTAGTGCCACACTATGCTTATCTTAAGCTCAAGATGCCCGGTCCACGCGGCGTCATCACGGTCAACGGAAATACGGAACGCTCCCTCCGTACAGAGGAGCACACAGCTACCTTAGCAGCAGAAGTACAGAGCGGCCTTCTCAAGCAGAACCCTAATTCGGCTGCCGAGCCCACGAACACCGTTAAGAGGTCCGAACTACCCTGCAGCAGGACAGCTCGGCTCGTCAGGAGCTCGACTAGCAATCCGGCCTCCGTCTCAGTCCCGATCAGGCGGTGTCATTCGCGCCGCGCGTACATAACTACGCACTCGAAATTCCATGGGCATCGACGGAGGCACAGCTAGCTTGTGACCCACAGTGCCGCTCAATCGCCACCGGATACACACATACTTTTACTTTTACTTTTTCCTTTCAGGTCTCAATCCTGCAGGCCCCATCCGATGGCCTAATCATAGGTACCCTCGAAGGACAAACATACCAAGACGACAAGAATAAGAGCGGTCGGGATAGTCGACCATGCCGGATGGTATTATACAAGCTCGGCACGGGAGAGCCGCACACATATGGGCGACGTCTCTAGGTGGTTTCATTAAACAATCACTCTACCTATTTTTCAGGACCCATGCGCAGCTCTCTCTTGGTGAAGGCATAGTAAATAGCCTTTCTGCTTATTGCACTACTTGTATAAACGCGCTTTAACACACCACTGAATTTATAGTAGAAACAGTTTGCGGCCCAAAATTCCACGGCTCTAGCTTACCACTGGTTCTTCCTCTTTCTCTCTTTTTGCCTTTTCCTTCCTGGTAATTTTATCATATAACACCCGCACATTCGGTGTGTTCCACCTTGCCAGGGGCTTCATAGCACCCCACAACATGGCAACCCAAGTCCGAACACTTTTACATTATAGTTCGGCACCCCGAATTTAGCACTATATGCATCGGCTCCGAATCATGTCTTTGGTCAATAGTTGGGTTGCCCGGCTCCTGTGCTTGCTACCTTACGTTCCGCTATATTGGCTAAGGTAGTAAAGGGAGAACTACTGCGATTGTGCCCTAGTTTATCCAAAGGAGCACCTCGGTAGAGAAAGCCGAAAACTGACTGTCATGATACAGCGAGAGCCGGTCAGCTGTTCGGAGGTTGCAAATTGTTGGAGATTTCTTCCGCATTACGCAAAGGATCGGTACTTCCCGATCAGACGCTCATAGCACTCTGGTTCGGATACTAGGGGTTGCGCCTATGTTTTATTGTAAAACTCCTATGGCTAAGTGAGGGCGTTCAAGCCGCATAGTCTGACTGCCTGGTTCGTTGCGCTAAACAACTCCTTCAAGGACCATATAATTGGATCAAGATTGTTTAGATTCCATCCTGAACACCTTTGTACTACCTACGTGGGGGCAGAAGCCGACGACTGGCCAACCCTCAGATTATATACAACACGGTCGCACAGGAGGAAAAATTAAAACATAACAAGCATTATATTACAAACCGACTTTGTTTAATCATACAAGGCAAAGACAACACGAATGTATTCATTCGAAAATAATGTCCTGCTCACACTTTGCCACAATGCGGGACCCCTCTAGGACATTCGCAAAATAGCGCTCGGGTGTGCGGTGCTCCTTTCCCTCCGGCGGCCCCCTGGCCAGCTCGACGGCGTTCATCTTCGCCCACCACATCTTGCAACGGGCGAAGGCCATGCGCGCACCTTCAATACAGGTTGATCACTTGACGACGTCCAGCCGAGGACAGGCGTTCACCAGCCGCTTCACGAGTCCGAAGTAGCTGCCGGGCATAGCTTCGGCTGGCCATAGCCGGATTATCAAATCCTTCATGGCTAGTTCGGCCACCCTATGCAGCTCCACCAGCTGTTTCAGCAGATCGGTGAAGGGCACGGGATGCTCTGACGCAAGATATTGCTGAGGGAGTCCCGGATTAAGGGGTCCTCAGGCGTCCGGCCTGATATCCATTGGCCGAACTGATGGGCCGTAAAGATACGAAGACCGAAGACTATAACCGTGTCCGGATTGGACTTTCCTTGGCGTGGAAGGCAAGCTAGGCGATCAACTATGAAGATTCCTTCTTATGTAACCGACTCCATGTAACCCTAGATCTCTCCGGTGTCTATATAAACCAGAGAGCATAGTCCGGATAGGACACATTCATTACCATATACTCATAGGCTAGGCTTCTAGGGTTTAGCCATTACGATCTCGTGGTAGATCAACTCTTGTAATACTCATATTCATCAAGATCAATCAAGCAGGAAGTAGGGTATTACCTCCATAGAGAGGGCCTGAACCTGGGTAAAAATCGTGTCCCCCGTCTCCTGTTACCATCGATCCTAGACGCACAGTTCAGGACCCCCTACCCGAGATCCGCCGGTTTTGACACCGACATTGGTGCTTTCATTGAGAGTTCCACTGTGCCGTCGCCAAGAGGGTTGATGGCTCGCCTTGTTCTCAAGGATAATATCATCTCCGGAGGAACCCTGGCCCCAGGCCAAACCCTCCGGCTGGGCAGCTTCGTCATGACCGCCGGGTCGGCCCTTAAGCCGACGATGACCTCTCAAGTCATCGAAAATCGCCTCCGTGTTGATCCCGAATGCTCCGCCCGGATGGATCCAACGGAGTTATCGTCGTTGAACGAACTCCTGGATCGCATGGCCGCCTTGGGGGTCGCTACAGACTACGATTGGGTTGGGCTTAAACCCGACCGGAGAGAAATTAAAACTCCGCCGATCACCCACCAGATAGCGGTAGTCGAGGAGCGGGGCAACTCTTCTACTATATTGAAGACGAACTATGTCCGGATCTCCGATCTTGAAGGGCCGGATATTCTCCGGCAGAAAGGCATGCCCTGTCCCCCGAACATGGAGTTGGACGAGGAGCCTAAAAAATCAGTCGATATCCCGGAACCCGAACTGCCAGGGCTGGTAGATCTTCAAACTCCGGATCCAAAATCGGGTCAGGCTTCGGATTTCGTTCCACCCACCTACCCGGACACAGAGGCTCTCATGAGCATAAAACAGCAGTCTCAGGAAAAGGTCCACCCCTTCTGGGCCAGATTCCTCCTTGTCAAGGACAAGGTAAAAGATTGCCATGACGAGGACGCAATATCGGCGTTCTGCAAAAATTGCACGGACGAAGGAATCCTCAACGCCATCAATCGCCGCCGCATACTGAAATTTGCTGACTTAGCAACCATCGTACAAAAGTACTGCGCGATGGAAAGCGCCTGGGAAACTCGGGCAGCTCGCTGGGAACCACCAGCCCCAACCCAAGTCCCCCTACAGGAGAAAAGGGCGTACCCTCGTGGCACGCCCAGTCCCACAGTCAAAAAACACAAAGCCGCCATACGGCACGGCACCGTTTTGGAGGGGTGGCTCGATGGCCCATGCAAAATACATGCAACAACAGATACCGTGGCAACCCACAGCCTTAGAGCATGCTGGATACCACGACAGGTAGCCAAGAGCGGCGAGGACATCCTTATAAAGGATGCCCCAGAACTGTACCCCCCAAAAGACGACGACTCAAGAGTACTGACAGTCTTTGAGACATTCGCTTCAAATAACAAGCGCAAACGGGCACTTCACGAGCTCAACGAAGTCTGCCAAATTGTTGTAATAAACCCATGGAACGACACGGCTATAATATTCAATGTCGGTGACGAACCAAAGTACAGACCAGTACGAGCACCAGCCGCGTTAGTCCTCAGCCCCATCGTGGATGGGTTTCGACTCACCAAGGTCCTCATGGACGGTGGCAGCGGACTAAATCTCATTTATGAGGACACAGTCCATAAAATGGAAATAGACAGGAGCCGCATCAAACAAAGTAACACAACCTTCCAGGGAATTATTCCTAGTCGGGAGGCGCGGTGCGCGGGCAAAATCACACGTGACGTGGTATTTGGCACGCGGGAGAACTATCGGTTCGAAGAAGTAACCTTCCAAGTGGCCCCTTTCAGCAGCGGATATCACGCCTTATTGGGGCGGGATGCTTTCACACGTTTCCAAGCTATACCTGACTGCGGATATATGAAGCTCAAAATGCCCGGACCAAATGGTATAATCACTCTCGTCAGTGATCCGGACATAGCACCACGTGCTGAAAACAAAACCGCATCCCTGGCCCTGGAAGCGCTATCCGAAGCCCTCGCGGCCGAAGAATTAACTGCACTAGACTCCACAGTGGACAGGGGCGATGTGATACTCGACAAACGCCCCAAATCCACCTCATTCAAACCAGCAGAAGAAATAGTCAAATTCCAGGTCCACCCAACGGACCCCAAGAAGACAGCATCTATCGGAGCTCAACTGACACCAATAGTTGACGCCGCACTACGAGAGTTCCTGCGCGAAAACTGGGACATATTTGCCTGGCACCCTTCAGATATGCCAGGGACCCCACGCAAGTTGGCCGAACATAGCCTCAACATATTAAAAGGATTTAAATCAGTCAAGCAAACACTGTGGCGCTTTTCCGAACCCAAGCAACAAGCCATGGGGGAGGAGCTGGCCAAGCTCATTGAGGCCGGATTCATTAGCGAAATTAAGCATCTGGACTGGCTGGCAAACCTGGTGATGGTACCAAAGAAAGATAAATCCTGGCGCCTGTGTGTCGACTTCAAGGATCTCAACAAGGCTTGCCCTAAGGATCCTTTTCCCCTTCCCCGCATTGATCAAATCATTGACGCCACCGCAGGACACGACTCGCTGTGTTTCCTTGATGCATATTCCGGATACCATCAAATCAAAATGAAGGAATCCAATCAAGCTGCAACAGCATTTATTACCCCATACGGGCCATTCTGCTTCAATACTATGCCCTTCGGGCTCAAGAACGCCGACGCGACATACCAACGCATGATCCAAACATGCCTAGAGAAACAGATCGGCAAAACGGTAGAAGCTTACGTTGATGACATCGTCATTAAGAATAGGCACGTCGAAACACTAATAGATGACTTACGTCTCACGTTTGACAACCTCTGGGCATACGACATTAAGCTCAACCCGGAGAAGTGTCTTCGGCGTCCCCGCTGGAAAACTGCTGGGCTTCATAGTTTCCAATAGAGGAATCGAAGCAAATCCGGCTAAAATCCGAGCTCTGTCACAATTAGCTACACCAACAGACCTCAAACAGGTCCAAAAACTGGCAGGATGCATGGCAGCACTAAGCCGCTTTATCTCCAGACTAGGAGAAAAGGCACTCCCACTCTATCGCCTCTTACAGTGCACAGATAACTTCGAATGGACAGATGCGGCGACTGCCGGACTGGAGGAAATAAAGACCCTCCTAGCAAGCAATCCAATCTTGGCTGCACCAAACGCGGGCGAACCCATGTTGCTGTACATATCGGCAACACATCAAGTGGTGAGCGCCGTACTCGTCGTCGAACAAGAATAGGACGGACACAAATTCCCGCTCCAAAAACCGATATACTACGTGTCCACCGTCCTCACACCATGCAAATCCCGGTACCCTCACTATCAAAAGATAGCATACGCAGTCTTCATGGCATCTCAAAAATTGTGACACTACTTTCAGGAGTGCTCGATCGCGGTGGCTTCCGAAGTGCCCCTCAATGATATAATCAACAACCGGGATGCAATGGGCCGGATTGCCAAATGGGCCATTGAGCACCTACCATTTGACATCACGTACAAACCACGTCGAGCCATCAAATCCCACGTACTGGCTAACTTCGTCGCCGAATGGACAGAGGCCGAACTCCCTAAAGAGTATGGCGCATATTCCAACTGGGTGATGCATTTCGACGGCTCCAAAATGTTGGCAGGGCTAGGGGCGGGCGTCGTATTAACGTCCCCCACAGGAGATATCGTCCAGTACATACTCCTAATATTATACACAGACTCCAACAACGCAGCCGAATACGAGGCCTTGCTCCATGGCCTTCGGATGGCCGTATCAATGGGCATACAACGCCTGGAGGTGCGCGGGGACTCAAACCTCGCAATATCCCAAATTAATGGAGACTTTGACGCCAAAGATCCAAAGATGGTAGCTTACCGCAATGTCGTCTTGAAGATGTCGGCTCGATTCGAGGGGCTCGAATTCATCACGTCGCCTGCGAAAGTAATCAGGCGGCAGACGTCCTTGCTCGCATCGGCGCAAAGCGCAACCCCATCCCACCTAACATCTTCCTCAAAAGGCTCTTTAAGCCATCCGTGGTGTGGCAACGGGGGACAGCAACGACAGTCCCGTTCCAAACACAAACACAGATAGCGAACACGCTGACATCATCGGAGGCTCAGCCACCGGAATAACACCATAGGCCCACCTCATCATGGCAGTAATTGCCCCATGGACCGAAACATTCTTGGCCTACCTTAATTGGAAGGAGCTCCTAGAAGATCAGAACAAGGCTCGCCGCATCGTCCGGCATTCGAAGGCCTACAAAGTTCACGAGGGAGAGCTCTACAAGAAAAGCACCACCGGAGTCCTTCAAAGGTGTATCTCTGAAGAGGAGGGGCGGCAACTCTTGGCATAAATTCACGCCGGTCTCGGTGGGCACCACGCCGCAGCCCGGGCACTTGTCAGCAAGGCCTTCCGGACAGGATTTTATTGGCCTACGGCCCGGGCGGACGCACAGGACCTCGTCCAACGCTGCGTTGGATGCCACCAACCAAAGCCATATGCCCCCAACCGCCCTACAAACAATCCCCATTACATGGCCCTTTGCGGTCTGGGGCTTGGACATGGTTGGACCCCTTAAAGGGGGAAGCCATAAGAAAAAATATCTGCTGGTCATGGTGGACAAATTCACCAAGTGTATAGAGGCTAGACCAGTCAAAACGGCCGAGTCCGGACCGGTGATCGCATTTATATCCGATGTGGTGCACCGTTATGGTGTACCGCACAGCATCATCACTGATAACGGTTCCAATTTCACAGCTGATGAGGTGAAAACCTGGTGTGCTAATCTGGGCATTAAGCTCGATTACGCCTCTGTCTACCACCCGCAAACAAACGGTCAAGTCGAGCGAGCTAATGGTCTTATTATGAGCGGCATCAAACCCAGGCTAGTGCGGTCTTTGAAAGAATCAGACAAACACTGGGTCGAGGAGCTTGACTCCGTACTCTTGGGGCTGCGGACCACGCCCAACCGTACTACCGGATACACACCTTTCTTCATGGTGTACGGTGCAGAGGCTGTATTGCCCTGCAATATTATACATGACTCACCTCGAGTGCGTATGTACGAAGAGAAAGAGGCCGAGTTGGATCGGCACGACAGCCTAGACGCCCTGGAGAAGGAGCGTGATGTCGCCAAAGCCCGTTCAGCATTTTATCAGCAGCAGGCTCGAAGATATCAAAGCAGAGAAGTACGGGCCAAGACTTACAATGTTGGCGAACTCGTTCTACGCTTGCCGGAGAAGAAAAAGGACAAACTCAAGCCCAAATGGGAAGGTCCCTTCATAATTGACGAAGTTCTTACGGAGGAGCGTACCGTCTTCGTGACGCATCAGACAATCGCCTAGAGCCGAACCCCTGGAACGCGGCCAGACTCCGAAGGTTCTATGCCTAGCGCCGAACTCTTTGTTAGTCTCCTTCTCCCCTATAGTTTCCATTACTTTTTCTCCCTTTTACACAATTCTTCTTTTCGCCTTAAAGCTCTCATTCGGCTCGACTGAACACTACTGACGTACACATTTTTACATATGTACGCCCATCATACCTGGGGGCTTCTTTAACAGAAGCTTGTTAATACTATTTTCCGAGCATCAAGCTCATCATACATACGCGTTCTTCCTGTATGTCTTTTCTTCACCATTATAAGCATCGATATGACTTAAGTTTTGGCCAAGCTGGGTTGCCTGGCTCCTGTGCTTACCCCTACGTTCCCGATTGTTCGGCTAGGTGGTAAAGGGAGCACCTCTGCGATTGTTACTGCCGGGTCATCCGGATGTGTACCTCAGACTGGGTGAAGTCGAAAGCTAGCGTTCTTAAGGGAATATTCGGTCGGTGGATGAAAAATATTCTTTGTACTCACTTTATTGTGAACCCCCAGCAGCTATAAACACTGTGACTCTTACATCACAATTCGGACATGTCTACTAATGCATGCACACCCAGGGAAAGGAACCCTTAACAGAACTATTCTCCCTGGAAGATGTTTCTTACACTCTCAATGTAATATAACATAACTAGCCGAATACAACTTGTCTGTTCAAGCAACTATGACCCCTACGCTTAGTTTTCCATGCATACCCCGGCCTGTTCGGCTGTGGTAGTATTCGGAAACACTCCGCACCTTCGGGTCCGGAGGTTGAAGCGAAAAGGTCTGCCATGACAAATGATATACAATTCAGCTAGAATCCCACATGGTGAGGAAAGTACATAGTCACTTGGACTCAAACACTTCCTCCTCTATACCATCTAACAGGCAGTCTAGCTTACAATCCTGTTGGGAATATTTTGCGGCCACCTCTACTTGGTCATATACTAAACTAACGGGAATTTCTTCCCCATCTGACCCTAGTGGTCCGACCCTGGCCATGTGATTCGGGTCCAGCTTGGTATATCGCGTTTTTACCATGGCCCAGGCTTCCCGCGCACCCTCTCGGCAGGTCGATATCTTCCATAGCCGGATACGCCGCCGTGCTCCCTTGAATAGCTCTACAAGCTCCTCCATACTTCCTGGAGGGGAGTCGGACGGCCATAAGGCCTTAGCCACACTCCGCATGGCTAGCCGAGCATGCTCGTGCATTTCTGACAGCCTCTGCAGCAGATCACTTGCTGATCCGGACACCTCCTCTTCAGGACGGCCTGTCAATATACCTGCAAGCATAGCTATATCAGTTCCATTTATCTCCGAACTACTAAAAAGTAACAAGTTCAGACACATACTGAACATGCCGCCCCGCAGCTTCTTGTTCTCCTTTATGCAGTCGGCTAGCTGGGCCCGCACATCTTTCAACTCTTCACCCAACTTAGTGTTGGAATCCTGTAGCTTGTTTTTCTCGTCCCTGACGCGGGTCGGCACACGCTCGCCTGCGGCGTGTTGCCTCTTTGCCTCTTTTTCTCCCTCTTGGGCGATCTTCAACTTCTTCTCAAGTTGATTAGGCGACCCTATTACACGATCAGTGGCAGTATTAGCAAAGTTGGTATACATTTATTGTTCCTCAATGGAGGGGAACGTTACCAGTGGACAGCTTCTTCAAATTTTCCAGTTCGGTGGTAGCAGCATTTAGCTGCGCCTGACACTGCTCCAGCTCTTGGGCTAGCAGACTATTCTTCTCCGCGAGGACCTGGTTGTTCAACAATCCTTAAGTTAGTTGTGCCAACTGCTTTCAGTCTTGGGGGCTACGGGTATATGGCTATCCTTTTTTGACAAAGAAAACTTACCTGCACATCCGTCAGATATTGCCTCGTGGCTTTTCTAAGCTCGTCTCGAGTGGCTCGGATGTATGCGTCGCCCGAGCTAAAGGCACTAAATGCCTCGTCCGAGAACTTGGGGTCTCATAAAACAGCTTTGCAGCGCCGATGATTCATGGCGCTCTCTACTTCCGAGTTGGTAACAGACATATTGTCCGAACCCTCGGCCGAAGGGCAGTCCGGCTTTGTTCCTACATCGGCTCCCGTCTCCCCGACTGGGTCTAAATCTTGGGTGTTGGGAGCGCGGCCGGCCGGACCCCCGGACATAGTTCGGCGAACCTTTTTCTGTAATCAAATAGGTGCATAGGTCATAGTTGGACACGGCCACTGAAAAATATATTTATCCATACCTCCTCGATGAGGGCCCGGCGGTGCCTTCACCGGCCCTCCTCTTCGAAAGCCTGCCCGGCGCAGGAACAGATTTCCTCGGTATCGTTGAACGCCTCCCCTGTAGAACGCGTGACAATGCGGTGGGTGAGGCAGAGTAAGAGCACCCTTTTAGAAAAGGTGCTTCTTGATTACTTACCTGTGAAGCAGGAAGAAGACCAGGGTAGTCGGTGATGATGGCCACTTCTGTGCCATCATAGCTCGTCTGGTAAAACACCCCCTCCGCGAGCACCACAAATATATCCGGATCCTCTTCGAACCCGGGATCAAGCTCCCGGTTGTGGTCCTCCGGCTGCGGGGTGGGACTATGGAATCCCTCGGTGACCTTTCACCAGTGCTGTCATAAGCAAACAAACTAGAAATTTATCAAAGGTAATTCGGAGATGGAAGGAGTAAAATCAGAGGGGTTGGGCCTTACCCAACTGGGAGGATTATACATAGAGTACCCGTCTCTGAGCTTGAGGCGAAGAAATTCCTTTTCCTCCCCTTTGAACAGTTCGGCTAATATCTTAGCCAAAGCGGCAGGGGTATCCGGACCTTTCCGGCCACAGCGAGAGGCGTCATCCTCCCCATTGTAGTGCCACATGGGAAGCCCTCTGTATTGGAGCGGCTGAACCCCTCTCACTATGGAGATCGCCATAACCTCGATTACTGTGAGCCCGGACTGAGCGAGCTCTTTTATCTTGCTCATCAGCTGACGAACCTTCGCGGCGTCTTCTTCTTCAGGACTCCGGGGACGCCAACTGTGGCGTTTCTTCAGCGGGACGCCCGCAAATTCGGGAAGACCCTTTCGAACCGGGTCGACAAGCGGGACGTCCTCAATATAGAACCATTCGGAGGGCCATCCATCTGGTGCCTTCCTTGGTGTGCCGGATGGATATCCGGTATCAGCAACGTGCCACACTTCGGCTCCGCCCACCTCAAATATTGACCCTTCGTGATTGCGCGGGACGAGACAGAACAACTTCCTCCACAACTTAAAATGAGCCTCGACGCCCAGGAATAGTTCACACAAAGCGATGTAACCTGCAATGTGCAGAATGGAGGCCGGAGTGAAGTTGTGCAGCTGGAGGCCGTAGTACTCCAGAAGCCCTCGGAGGAACAGATGGATTGGAAATCCAATGCCTCTTAGCAGGTAAGGGACAAAACACACTCGCTCTCCCCCGGACGGATTGGGGAAGTCCTCTGCCTGAGTCCCCTCATTAAAGGAAGCTAGCCCCATCTGAACAGGGACTAGATCTGCAGGGGGAAGGAATCCCTGCGTTTGCAACTTCGTCAATTGGCTATGAGACACAGAACACCTCTCCCACTCGCCTTTCTCTGGGCCGGGATGAGCGGACGAGCTAGGAACGTTGGCCATGCTGGAATGGTCTCTCCTAAGTAGTCTCTGGAGATTTCTTCTGCGTAGCGCTGAATGGATCTAGGATCCAATCTCTTTAAATAGGCGCTCTTCCTTGCGTAGACGGGGTGTTATTCGCAAAAATACCCTGACTTTCCACATTCGCTCGACACGTGGAGGACGAAGATTATTTAAAACGCGCAGAAGCCAAGGAGGCGACATTGGATCAATGGCCGAATACATTACTTGGAGATCATCAAAGGAGGACCCCGCCTTGCAATGCCGAAGACAATGTGTTTGCCGAACACCTCGCTATTGAAGACTGGTTCGGGAGCTACTGAGGGAGTCCCGGATTAAGGGGTCCTCGGGCGTCCGGCCTGATATCCATGGGCCGGACTGATGGGCCGTAAAGATACGAAGACCGAAGACTATAACCGTGTCCGGATTGGACTTTCCTTGGCGTGGAAGGCAAGCTAGGCGATCAACTAGGAAGATTCCTTCTTATGTAACCGACTCCATGTAACCCTAGATCTCTTCGGTGTCTATATAAACCGGAGAGCATAGTCCGGATAGGACACATTCATTACCATATACTCATAGGCTAGGCTTCTAGGGTTTAGCCATTACGATCTCATGGTAGATCAACTCTTGTAATACTCATATTCATCAAGATCAATCAAGTAGGAAGTAGGGTATTACCTCCATAGAGATGGCCCGAACCTGGGTAAACATCATGTCCCCCGTCTCCTGTTACCATCGATCCTAGACGCACAGTTCGGGACCCCCTACCCGAGATTCACCGGTTTTGACACCGACAACTGCGACCAGAACAATTTCTCTGTGGAGCTCCCTTCGTTGGCTCGAAAGAACTCCGCGGCGTCGGACACACTACGCGGTAGATCTGCATAGGCTCCTGGAGAACTCCGAATCCGGGTTAGTAAGAAATACTTCTTCCTCATATACTTGCTTTGCATACTAAATGCCTTACCCGCCGCAATCTTCCTGGCCTCCTGGATCTCTTGGAGGGCGCCCTGGGCCTCATTCTGGGCCGTCTCCGCGCTTTGACGAGCCTTGGCGAGTTCAGTATCTCGAACCGACGCGTCGCACTCCAAGGTCTCGCACTTCCTCACCGCGTCCTGGAGCTCTTGTTGAACCTCGCTGACCCGCGCCTTAAGCTTCTTACGGGCGGCCTGCTCCTTGACAGCCTTCCCCTCGGCTTCGGCCAGGGCCTCGACCTCGGTCGTTGCTCCTATACATATCATGACACTTCGGTCAATATATATCATCTTACTCTTTTCGAGTATTTCCCGGGTTATTACATACCTTGATTCTCCTGGAGCTGCCTCTTCACCTGGCCAAGCTCCTCCCCGGACTGCTCCAGCCTCCGCTTTAGTTCGGAGACTTCGGCAGCATGTGAGGCCGCGGCCAGCAGCGACGCCTGCATATTCATTCCCGACAAATTTAGTTAGTTTCCTACAATAAAGGATTGATCCTATGTCTGGTTTTTTCTTTCCGAAACACCGGACAGTGTCTCAGGGGCTACTGTCTATATTGGGATTTTCTCTTTTTGACGCTTACCTCAAAACCTATCATCAGGCTGCTGCAGGCTTCGGTTAGTCCGCTCTTGGCGGACTGAACCCTTTCAATCACCGTGCCCATAAGAACACGGTGCTCATCCACAATGGAAGCGCCTTGCAGCGCTTCCATCAGATTATCTGGTGCCCCTAGTTGGACAGGGGTCACCGTGGGAATAGGCATACCCCCTTCTTTCGAAGGAGGTTGCGTGCCGGATTCCGGAGCCGTATCGGTCTCCGGAATCAAGTCCGGTTGAGGGCCAAACTGAGTACAGCCCTCCTCCCTAGTCTCTAGGGGGATTGGTTCCCCCTGGTGTTCAGCGACGGGGACTTCGCCTTCGGGCGCCTCTTGAGCCTCCCCTCGGCCTGGGAAGGTCCGTTGGGAGAGCACTTCATCGTATCCTTTGGCCTTGGGAGAGTAAGAGGCCGGCGGTGTCTCGCTGGCCATCTCCTTTGAGTCCAACGAACCTCTTGATGAGGATCGCTGGGAGCTGTCATGGGCCGGACTACAATAGCATAATTAATCATGTCAATACATTGAAGAGGAGAGGCTGGACATATGGGTATGCGGGAATCATAGCACTTACGATGCACCTGGAGGCTTAGTGAGGGGGTGTCGCTCCGGACTGCTGCCGACGTCCCACGCGGAGTTATCCGCGAAGGAGCCCTTCCCTTTCTTGGACGTCCCCGCCACCAGGTTCGCGAAGGCCGCCCTCTTCTTCCTTCCCTCATCAGGGGGAGGCTTGTTCTCCTCCTCCTCCTCCTCATCGTCGTCATATTCGGCGGCGGAGGAGCGGGTCTTGTCTTCGGACGTCGCGTCCGAAGTGCCCTTGCGACGGGGGCCACTCCGGACCCCTTTGGCCTTCCCCTTGGCCTTCTTCACCGGCGCCGTATAGGGCGCCGGCACCAGCATCTTCGCTAAACGCGGAATGACTGGTTCTTCAGGTAGCGGAGCCGGACAATGGATCCGCTTCGCCCTCTCCATCCATTCCTGAAGAAGAAATGACAGCAAAAGTTCAGATATCCTCCTTGAAGCGGACAAGTAGAGGACGTGTTGGAAACTCACCTCACTGGCGGGGTGGTTAATGTCGTGCCCACGATCCGAATCCGTGGCTCGCGGTGTCTCGTTGCCCTTAAAGAGCAACTTCCAGGCATCTTTGTGAGTAGTCTCGAAGAGCCTCTTCAGGGTTTGGTGCTTCTTCGGATTGAACTTCCATAGCGGGAGGCTTCGGCTTTGCCACGGGAGAATCCGGCGAACTAGCATCACCTGGATTATATCGACAAGTTTGACATCCTTGTCCACCATGCTTTGAACGTGTGTCACAGCGCTATCAGCTCGTCTGGCGAGCACCAGTTCGGGCTCTTCTCGACCCAGGAGGTGAGCCGCATTGGAGCACCGGAGTTGAACTCGGCAGCTGCGGCCCAGTTGGCACCACGGGGTTCTATGATGTAGAACCATTATTTCTGCCATTCCTTGACAGTCTCCACGAAAGTGCCTTTCGGCCAGGAGACATTGGACAGCTTACTCACCATGGCTCCTCCGCACTCCGCGTGTTGGCCATCCACCACCTTCGGCTTCACGTTGAAGATTTTGAGCCACAGCCCGAAGTGGTGTTGGATGCAGAGGAAGGCCTCACACACGATGATGAACGCCGAGATGTTGAGGAAGGAGTTCGGGGACAGATCATGGAAGTCTATCCCGTAATAGTACAGCAGCCCAGGGATGAAAGGGTGGGGTGGAAACCCTAGCCCGCGGAAGAAATGAGGGATGAATACCACCCTCTCTTTGGGCTTCGGCGTGGGGACGACTTGTCCCTGGGCCGGCAGACGATGGGCGATTTCCTTCGCCAAGTACCCGGCCGCCCGAAGCTCAGTAATGTCCTTCACCTTGACGGAGGAGACCATCCACTTGCCTTGACCTCCGGATCCAGACATGGTTGAGTGCTAGCTTGAGTGGGAAGAAGATGAGATCTTGGGCGTTGGAGCTCAAGATTGGAAGGGCGGAGGAAGAGAGAAGGCGTGGGAGAAGAAGGGGGAACCCTTATCCCCTTACAAAGGCAGTGAATATTGAACGCCTCCCCACTCGCCTCAAAACTCGCCTATTCCCAAGGACTGTGTAAATGGTACGGTTGGGTTACCCATGCCCGTATTGATGAGAATCTCGCAATAAGGGGACACAATCTCTGCTTTGACAAGACGTGCCAATGGCAACCGCGTCTCGAAACATGGAGCGGCAGACAAAAAACAGTTCAAAATTATGACCGGACAGATATGATGTCATGTTACAAAAAGTTGCCAGCGGATTGGACTCGTGTAAAATTATATTCTCTCTGCGGCTGTGTGTGGTGTGTGTGTTACGGGTCCGGACACGTCGATACGTCCAAAGACTATTCTAGAGTTCGGAAGGAGGAACCCGCCTTGCAATGCTGAAGACAGATCTACGCGCCAGATACCTTGTCATTGAAGCCAGGTTCAGGGGCTACTGAGGGAGTCCTGGACTAACGGGTCCTCGGGCGTCCGGCCTGTTAGCCATGGGCCGGACTGATGGGCTGTGGAGATACGTAGACCGAAGACTGCACCCATGTCCGGATGGGACTCTCCTTGGTGTGGAAGGCAAGCTTGGCGATCAAATTTGTAGATTCCTTTCTTTATAACCGACCTTGTGTAACCCTAGATCCTCCTGGTATCTATATAAACCAGAGGACTTAGTCCGGAGGAGGATATACTCATTACCATAGTCATACAGGCTAGGCTTTTAGGGTTTAGCCATCTCGATCTTGTGGTAGATCAACTCTTGTAATACTCATATTCATCAAGATCAATCAAGCAGGAAGTAGGGTATTACCTCCATAGAGAGGGCCCGAACCTAGGTAAACATCGTGTCCCCTGTCTCCTGTTACCATCGACCTTAGACGCACAGTTCGGGACCCCCTACCCGAGATCCGCCGGTTTTGACACCGACAAAGGTGGCACCCGTGGGAATACCGTGCGTGAGGCCGCAAAGTGATATGATGTGTTACATGCTAGATCGGTGTGACTTACGATCGGGGTCCTGACAATCGCCCTGTCCAAGCCCCCCTCTTCGGGATCCCTCGTTAAGCCAATCTAGGTAATATCTCTTCTTGATGATCTTTTTGGCGATCTTGATCGTGTTTTTTCATCTAACATGCAGTACTAGTACTAGTAGTACAACTTTCTGGGTGATCTTGCATGTGATTTTTGTGTGCCAAATGATGGTTCTAAATGGCTCTTTTGACCAAAACATGCGAGAGGTTGACATACATATGATTTTTGCACATAACACTGATTTATTATATATTACTTTCAACTACTTTATGAATATCAATGCTAGCTGTAGGAAATGTAAGATTTTAGCTCTCATGCCTTGAAAGAGAGTATAGTAGCCTCAGTAACTTGTGTTATGGATATTGCAAGTAATCCTCTGTTCACAAATATAAGATGTTCTAACTTTTTGTGTATCTCATGTAGACATGTTCTAGTGTCTTTGTTCACTCATTTCTGTGTGTATATGTAGTCTTATATGGAGTAAAATATCAAAAATCATCTTATATTTCTGAACGGAGGTAGTAATCAAATATTTGGTTTCTGTTTGAATTAGAATCAGGTCCACGGTGGATATGAAGTTCTCAAAGTCATGCCGTGTGAACTAGAAGACCTGAGGATGTGTTCTACTACTAAACTATCCAACTGATGTGTCCTTGTCACCACGTGTCGTGAACAAGTGTTTTCCTGTAGCATTATTGTCAGGTGTGTTCTCGAGGGTGTACTTCACCACAACAATTTCCTAGCTATGCCTTCGATTACGAAGGGTGTGGTTCTTGTAAAGCTTCCCGACAAATCTAATGCGGATTGTCTTTATCGTCATGTTTATGAGTGGAAAGACCACTTAGTTAGGTTCTCCAAGGTTGATGAGATGGCGAAGGTGTCGGTAGACATCTCTCACGAAGTCCATGGCCTAGTCAATTATGTGGGGTACATCCCCCGGTGGCAAGAAATAGTCTGCAGAGTTTAATTAGTGTACCTTTGCTTGTCTGTAGTAAATAATATTGTTCAGTACTTGATTTGTGTGTGTCAACCTTGTATTGTTTAGTACTGCCACTTTTGTTGTGTGGTGAGTCCTGAGAACAGTCGTGTTAATGTGTGTCCACTCAATTCAGTCTGTATATTTTGAAGTATCCAGATCATCTTTTTTGTGAGCATGGTTTATCAATTATGGTTAGACTCCAATATATGTATGCATTACAGGGTTTATCGCACCCACCAGGATTTCTAATCCCATGGATGTTCGCTCCATACGAGTTGTCACGGCCTTTGGACTATCCTGCTTGTGGGAGTAAGTGGGGGCCCTGCATGCAACCCGTAATTGGACGATCAACCTTCAGTTTAGAACTTGAACATAGTGATATCCTGGTAAGGATTCACTCATGTCACATCAAGTAAATCTTATTGATTTACTGTCATGTTTTCTTACTTTTGCTGCAATTTTATGATGCAGGTTTTGCCATATCACATTCGTTACAGAATAAACTGTTTGGTTTGCTCTATGATGGTTATTTTAGCAGGTTTCACTTCTTATGACGTCTCAGTAACAAAGGCACTGTCCATCACATATATTATTGGACACAATTGGATCAGCCTGTTGTCTAAGTATAATCTGAAGCCCTATGATGAACTGCAGTTTGTTTTAACAAACACGCCACAATTAGTCCTTCTCGCGTTTAAAAGAAGTGAAGAAAAAGACTAGATCTAGGTCACAGAGCCTACCGAAGTTAGAAAGCTGAAGTATGAAATCATAGCAGACCAGAGATGATCGTTGTTGTCGCGCACATCAGTAGCACCTTCAGCATCGGATCGAGCACCAGCACCTGCTCCGACGGCACTGGATCTAGCACTGAAAGCGGCAGCGGCTCAGTCTGATCCACCAGAGGATTGGGCACCGAATGCGTCAGCGGATCAGGCTGGTCTACCTGAGGATCGGGCACTGACACGGGCACCTGCTCCAACACCGGCACCAGCTCCACAAGGAGCACCATCTCCGGCAGCAGCCACACTACCAGTCGCACCGGCACGGGCACCAGCAACGGCTCTGGCACCTGCACCAACACTTGAAGTTTCACTTGCATCTGCTCCAGCCTGTGCAGTGGCAACGGAACCAGCACTTGCACCGGCAACAGACTGGGCTGCAGTTCGCACTGCATATACCAAAGTCCTTACAAGAACCGACATCTCCAACTTCTTGGTCAGCGTTGGCAGCCCAAGTGCTTCGTTCTTCTTTCTTTCCATGTTGTTTCACATGATTCACTATGTTGATCTAACTGTTTGTGTATGTCTTCTTGTTTGCAAACAGAGAATTCCTAGGGCAACGAGGGAGTTGTTCAAAAATCTGGGCGACCGTGGCCAAGTTTCTCTTACCATGCGCGGCCTTGGTGTGAATGAACCTGCTCAATATACTGTAAGTACAAAGGATGGTTGCATGATGATTGATGCTAAAGGATGGTCAAGGTTCAAAACTCTATCAAATCTTGTTGTTGGGGATGATGTCAAAATTGAACTTTCTCGGTAAGGAGATCTAGTCCTAATCAACTTTGAAATTCTTCAGTAGCTGCACACAACTGACGAACTGATCTATCCTCCAGAGCTTTTGATGTAATAATATGGCATGGTGAAACAAGTTTCCTGTGTGTATAAGTAGTACAACAGTATTATTTATCACGTAGGATATCGTGAAAGAATTGCAACTCCGATTGGTGGTTAGGAACTGTCGTTTGATTTCATTCTAACAGCTGTCGTGCTTTATTTAATTTTTGTATTCGCCTTGCGACAGCATCTAAAACCAGCGCCATACTGATTGCTTGCAATATTTACCGGGTGAAGTGCACTGAGTTAGAACACATGGGCCCCCAAACATGCAGGCCCACCGGCTTGTGGCCCAAGAGCAGACCCGTCAGCCTATCTGAGTATTTTATTCTCATCTGAACCCCATATTATGTTATATATTCCCCTTGATTTTTCTTATGTATAAATTTGTGATATAAAAGATTTTTGTATTTCTTTACAGAGGGAGTATCTCTCTATCAAAAATATATTTATGTGTAACTAGTTACTCCTGCCTTTCTACTTCTTTTCGCTGATATGCGGGCATCCAGCAACGGGTCCACGTGCCATGCACCAAATTAGAGTGCACAACTGCACGGTAGACTCACCTCGGTCGTAGCGCGTAGTAATGCCCAATGAGTCGTCAAATCATAAAAACCCCACCTTTCCAGCGGTAGCACTAAGCTGGACGGACGAAGCAGCAATATTTCGCTGGGCTTGAATCCCCTTCTCCCTCGTCTACTTGTTCAGAGAAAACCTCCTCTCGGCGATCGCTTAGGTTTTTCTCATGGAGAACCAGGTACGAATTCTTCATCCATCCCCGATAAATCCTAGTCCCTTGGTCGTCGGTAATCCTAGGATGGCAGCCGCCGCCGTTGATGCATTTTTCTTCCTACTGAATCTATTGTGTTTCATTTGCGGTGCCCAAAGTGCAAGGACCCTACAGGTTTCTGCGCCCTCAACGAGACGCCACACTTGTTCCTTCTCATCCTAACACAGGATTTTAAAACGCGCACAGTATGTTCCTACAATCCACTTTTCTATCTGGGAGGGTTGGGGTTTTTGAACATGTCAACTAATTTGGAAATTTGGATTGCTATATTCGGATAAAAGGTACTAGTACCATGGTCAACACTGACGTGAAAGAGGAAATTATTTCTAGATTTGGATAGCAAATAAATTGTGTTCTCATATTATTTTTCCTGCAGTGCATCCCTTGGTCTGCCAGAACACATGTACTCAAGATGGTCGGCCTTGCCATAACTGAATACACCAGTTTAATGGTCACATTGAATACACGCCATGGATATAAGTTCCTAGTTGGGTTCATGAACCAAGAAGATCGCTGCTTTTTTTATGGCCGAACTTGGATAAACTTTCTCAAGTGTTACGGATTGAAAGTTGGCACACGAATGTTGATGGAAATAGCAGAATCTAGTCTCATCTTCACTGTGACCTTCCACCCCGACGTCGTTCCAGTAGTTCATCCATGTTAGTTTTGTATCTGGTTCTTGCATGTTGCCTCGATTACTTCTTAATCCACATATTTTGTCTAACTAATCACAATTTGACTTTAGAAGTAGCCACAATTTGTGATTCCCTTCTCTCACGAAGATGCTACTTATAACTAATATTTCTTATAATTGGTGGCACGTGTAGGTTATTACAAAGTTCAGGACACTACTCATTTGTTATTTGATAAGAACTCTACTGTTATTGACGGCACTGAAGTTGACTGGGACGACATCCACCAGCTCCTACACTTTATTGATCGTCTTGAGGTCCTTGTGGGGCGTTTCAATGGTGCAAGGCCACGTGGGATATGTGTGCCACTGGTCCACACGTTGAACAGGTCCAACTGTGTAAAGAAACTTATGGTACGAGCTGCTTTCTATTATATATGTTGTTCATAAACTCTTGCTTATACACAGTTTTACAGTTGTCATCTTAAAACAGAAACTGTCCAGTTTTATTGTTCCTATACAGATGCCTGGCCATGGTCGGGTCAGACTTGCGTGGTCACAACATGATGTTTATGTCGACCTACTCCATTTCCCTTGGAGGTGAAAAGATACTTATTCATGGGTGGTCTCAAATAATGAAGGCCCGTCCATCTTGGAGAATAGTACAAAAGGTTATGCCCATGCTTTTCCATGGCGAATATCTTGTTTATTGACCACATTGCGAGATGAAGCCGCTTTCAGAAGGTTGTGGATGCACGGGGTGGTGCCTGGGCCTTGTCCTGGGGCTTGGTAGCCTCAACCTTGGTTAATTGTAGGCAAAGTAGCACTGTTCGAGGTGTGCTTTGTGCGGTTGAACCTGTATAGGTACTCATACTGCTTTCAGCTATGGTTGTTAAGTGCCCCTGCTGGTTTCAGTTAAGGTTGTTAAGTACTCCTGCTACTTTTACAATCGGTCGTGTTTCTTCAGTCTCGTCTTCCTCCAGCCGCCAAAACCAAACCAGCGCCGGCGGGGCCGCCTGCCCCCGCCTCCCATGCCTGGCTACGCCTCAGCGCATGCATCGCCGCCCCACCGTCTCATAAATTGTTAACGCTGACGTCAGCCCCACCCCACACCCGAACCAGTCAACCTTTGTACTCCCCTTCGCCCGTGACTTCACCACCGCATCTTCCCCGGTTCCTGTTTGTTCCCATCGAGGCCTCGTTGTTGTCCTCTGTGAGCTTTGGTGCGCTCGTTGCGGTGCCGCCCTCTCGCGTTGTCAACATGGTCAACAAACCAGAGGAATCGGGAGAGGACTATACATGGAGAGGATGAAAGTAGGGACCCACCATGTCCATGGTCGTACGCAAGCAAGTTCTTCATTTTTTCTTATATACTCCATTGTCAGCGTATAGAAAAAGTAAATGATTCCTCCTAGTGGTTTGCTGACATCTAGGACCCACGACATTGTCAGCGTATAGTCAATAGACAAGAGAACAGCACAAGAGCGGCTCACACCTGGGACGTAGTTGTTCGAGCAGTTTTTTTTGTTATTGTTGAGACGGAGCAAGGTTTCAACTGGGTTGTGGCCCGTCTAGCCCAAGCTTCTATTTTACGTTCACCACATGACCAGCCTAGCTATTTTTTCTTTGTGAAAATGGTTAGCCCAGTTTATTTTTTCTGAAGAATACCCAATCCAAGCATACCCAACCCAGGCCTACTTATTTTTCTCCACCCTGCGGGGTTGCAACTCTTTCAAGACTGCTACAAATCTTAAAAGTAATATAAAATGGGCTGTAAATATAAAAACACACGACAAATTGGCAATTACTTTCAAATTTCTGGATTTTTCACATTTTTCATATTCCAATTTCATTGGGATTTAACCTAATTTAAATATATCTTCAAAGTACTTTAGATCTGGCTCGACATTTCGGTATTAAAAATAGTTTGGACCCCACCAAAATATGCAAAATTTTGTTTAAATTTTTAACCCTGGCCCTGGCCAACAAAAAGAAAATTGACTGCAATAAATTGCATAAGAAGTTGCAAATGAGCTGTAAATTATTAAAAAATAGATGGGCTGACTTGTGGGCCTATTAAGTTGATCAGTATGCAAGATTTTTTTTACTTATTATATACGTCAACAAATGATTCTAGCGTAAGTGACCGTTGGATGTCAATCCAATGGCCGCCGTGCTTCTTCAATCCCTGATCTTCTTCATCCAGCCGCCAAATCCAGCGTCGGCGGGACCGCCTGCTCCCGCCTCCCGTGGCCGGCTGTGCTACCGTGCAGACCTCACCGCCCCCTACAACTCCCACCACTGGCCAGGCCATCCCTCTACTCACCCACATCCCTCCATTGTTGTGGCTTCGCCGCCTCCGGGTCATTCCCTTCCTTGGTCTCGCCATCGTCCCCCGTGTTGGTGTTCTCGGCACGGCGTGGTCAACGTTGTCAACAAACGACAACATCGGAAGAGGGATGTACGTCGAGAGGCTAACAGTTAGGACCCACATGGTCCATGGCCGCACACAAGCAAGTACGTCCTTATTACGCCAAAAAATGAATCCTCCCGATGACAGCTGGGACCCGCCAGCTATATCTTCGCACGGAAGGAAGTGCCTCCTTATTAAGTGAAAAATAACGGTTGCTCCCCATGATAGCTGGAGCCCACCAGATTTGGAGGCTGACTTGTGGCCCTACTGAGTTGATGCGTACACAGGGCTTTGTCAACTTAGTCAACAAACGATTCTATCACCAGTGACCGTTGGATTATTAACATCCAACGGTCGTCCTGCTTCTTCAACCTCTAATTTTCTTGCTTCAGCCGTCCAAGCTACCGCATGCTCATGCCTCCTGTGGTCGGTTGTGCTGCTGCGTAGGCCTCACCGCCCCCTACTACTCCCACCGCTGGCCAGGCCATCCCTCTACTCACCCACACGCCCTGTTATTCTACGGCGACGGTAGCCTCACACCGCAGTCGAACTAGTCAACCCTCGTACTACCCTCCACGTGTTCCTAGGCTCCACGTCATTCCCTGCCTCATCGTTGTCCACTGCTTGGGTGTTGTCCGTGCGGCATGGTCAACGTGGTCAACGAACGACAACCATCGGAAGAGGACTGTATGCGGTGAGGCTGACAACTGGACCCACCAGCTACATCTTCGCACGCAAGGAAGTGCCTCCTTATTACGCGCAAAAAAATGAATCCTCCCCCTGATAGCTCGGACCCACCATCAATATCTTCGCATGCAAGGAAGTGCCTCCTTATCCTCCCTGACAGCCGAGACCCACCTGGTCGAAGCGTACGTAGCGTTGTCATTCTGGTCGCAAACGTGTACGTACATACTGGTCCATCGGTCTTTCAGCCATGATGAACCATGGCCCAGTAAGGAGCCGTAGCTGTTCAGACGGTCTTATCTAAATCGTGTACACATACGACAGCCACGCTGCAAAAATGACGGCCATGTACGTACATACGGGCGTGGTCTCGAACGCGCACAGTGATGGCATCATGTTCATCGGACACCTAACCGGCTGGGTCGGAATGGAGAAACAGCGTCATGTTCATCGGGAGGCAACAGACTGGGTCGGAATGCGTCTTGTTCAATGGGAGCCAACCGGCTTGGAAGGAATAGCCAAAACGGGGTCTGGCGTACCGCAGTACGGAGGAAACGGCCTTCTGTTCGATCGGCTATGGTCGAAACGGGATCATGTTCATCGGGAGGGGTCTGGCGTACCGCAAAACGGAGGAAACGAACTTCTGTTCGAGCTCCTACGGTCGAAACGGGCTCCTATTCATCGGGAGGGGTGTGGCGTACCGCAAAACGGGACTCCATGGGCTATTGTTCATCCACCGTCTACTGCCTCGCTCCAGCCTCCACGGGCTACTGTTCATCCACCGTCAACTTCCTCCAGCCTCCTCCTGGTACTGTTCATCCACCGCGTCTTCCTCCTACCTCCACCAGCTACTGTTCAACCAGCCTTCCACGGGGTCCTGTTCATACACCCCTAACCGGCTCGGGTGTTGCGGCCTCCTCAGGGTCCTGTTCATCCAGCGATAACGGCCTACTACCACGAGGTCTTGTTCATCCAACTGTGATAGCCTGGCTTATTAGGGATGATAGACTACTCATATCAATAAGGAATTCCTTCTTTTCCGGAAGCCCATTCGGATAGAACTCCAAAGTTAAGCGTGCTCAGCTTGAGGTAATTTCAGGATGGGTGACCGACCAGGAAGTTGCTCCCGGGTGCGCACGAGTGAGGACAAAGTGCGCAGAAAAGACTAGTATTAATCTGTGGGGCCAGTCTAGATCCTACCAGGAGTAACGACCACCGGCGGGTGTGTCCGGGGCATAGCAAGTTGGTATCAGAGCCGACCCTCGCGGTTACACGGATGTTTGCGGATAGGTGTGCGGTCATGTTGTTCATGACGTTTGTGACCCGTCGTGGCACATGGCATGGCACATGTACCGGACTGGATGCACAGACGTATGTGCCAAGAGGGAGCGTTCATGTGGCCCGACGAGGACGTCGGTTCCTCTGAGTGGGGGTGTATGTGATAGCCTGGCTTATTAGGGATGATAGACTACTCATATCAATAAGGAATTCCTTCTTTTCCGGAAGCCCATTCGGATAGAACTCCAAAGTTAAGCGTGCTCAGCTTGGTGTAATTTCAGGATGGGTGACCGACCGGGAAGTTGCTCCCGGGTGCGCACGAGTGAGGACAAAGTGCGCAGAAAAGACTAGTATTGATCTGTGGGGCCAGTCTAGATCCTGCCAGGAGTAACGACCACCGGCGGGTGTGTCCGGGGCGTTACACCAACCCCCATCGGGAACTGGTCATCCAACCACAACCAACCGGCTAGACTCACCATTTCTTGACTCGTTCAACCAACCCCCAACAGTCACTGTTCATCGGGAGGCAGGTTTGATCGGCTTCAGTAAGCAGCAGCAGCGATCGATCACTAGGATTTAGTTAGCATCAATAGCGAAGGAATCGCTCAGGTTCATTCAGCAACAAAGGAATCGCTCGAGTTCAGTTAACAGCAAGGGGTCGATCGCTCAAGTTCAGTAACGTAGCTAGTGCAATCGCTCGGGTTCAGTTAGAGCCCAATGCCTCGCACACACGCACGTATGTATACGAGAGAAATGCGCAAACCTCTGTGCATCGCTCAACCCCGACCACCCATCATAACCGGGAACTCCCTGAAATTTTCCTCGCCCTCGCTTCTACCATGATTTTTTCTGTCATGGACGGCCCAAAGAATGTCATGTAGGTGCGTCCCTGTCCGGCCCAGCACGAAAAGCCCATTTTCTGTCATGATTTTTTGTCATAGAAGTAGGAGCCCACCACATCTATGATGATACGTGTTTTTGTCACAATTATCGTCATAGAAGTTTCATAACCATGACACACACAAAATTCGTTCGGGCCAAAATGTCACGGATGTGCCTTTTTTTGTGATGAAGTCTCCCTTCGAGGTGGTTTACAGCTCCATCGCGTTGTCCCCATTGGACATCCTCCCACTATCGCTGCAAGAACGCACGAACATGGATGTGATTGCCCGTCCCACATACATGAAGAAGATGCACGAAAACCCAAGGCTCACCATCAAGTGGCGAGTCGCAAGGCATGCCTCCAAAACAAACAAAACCAAGAAGTCGGTGGTATACGACCCCGAAGATCTCGTATGGATCCATCTACGAAAGGATCGCTTCCCTAATGCATGCAAGTCCAGGCTCTTACCTCGTGCGGAAAGTCCATTCAAGATCTTACAACGCATCAACAAGAACGCCTACAAGATCAACATACCACTCGACAAGTATAATGTGAGTGACACATTCAACATCAACGACTTGGCCCCTTACCATGGTGATGAAGATCATGGTCTGGGAGCGGATCTTTCCCAAGGGGTGGGGGCAATGGTGCGGAGCACAAACGGTCATCCCCATGGATACTACACCAACTCCACAAGCACCAAGAGGACCATTGACAAGAGCTCACGCACAAGCCATTGAAGAGGAGGTTAATCCGCTCCTTAATGATTATCCCTTCCATTCATGTGAGACATGGGTACTACCTAAGGCGGACGTGTTATGCGTGATTAGGTACCAAGAAGATGGCCATGGACAAGATGGCATGGAAGCGGAGTAAGAGAATCAAGAACGAAGGTTGTAGAAAAGCTACAGCCGCCGGATGTCCGATAGGACCACCAGACATCAGGTGCAACGCGGGGAGAACCTCCTAGGAAAACAAGTCGTGGATCAACTCTACAGTGACTGGACATCTAGCGTCCCGAGCCACCGGACATCCGGTCCTTATCGAAAATCTAGCGATGACTATCCAGAACCAAATCGACATAAAATACCATAAGTCTGAAGGCCTCTGGACGACTAGACCCCGACAAGCCGCCGGACATCCAGTCCCTAAGAAGCCACTAAACATCTGGTGACCAACAGAAGTCCGGTACTGCCTGCATGCAACCACTCGAGTTTTGGCCCATGTACCCCTTCTCACCCCCTAGACTATATATATACCCCTTGGACGAATTAGTGTTAGCAAAGTGTACAAGATGAACTAGAGAGAGCTTTGCTCCTTTATCTAGTCCATTGGAGATCAAGACCTCCTATGGAGAAGATCTCATGTGGATTCGAGACCTCCTCCCTTAGGGTTGGAGAAGACTACCCCCTTCAAAGCCTCAATTCCTCCAATGATTTGGAAAGAACTACCTTTTACTTGTTTCCTTTTGTTAATTATGGATCTACGTGCTTGTATGGGATTGTGGAGTTAGTGGATGTGTGACTTTCTCGTCTTTGAGTGTTTCTCTTGTTGATTCTCTTGTGTTCATTCTTCTCCACCTTAAAGGGTGAAAGATTGGGAACCCTAGGGTCTCTATCCTACATCAGCAGGCATGTGACGGCGTCATCTGGGAGAACACACAGCGCGGAAGACCCCACACAAGGGCACAAGGCGGTGCAGGTGCATGATGACCTGCTGTTGTTGCCGGTGGGCTATCTGAAAGGCTACAAAATCAACAAATGGAAAAGGAGCAACAATGAGAAAATGGAAGGAAGGGAGTGGCAAAGTGACAGGTATATTTTTTCTTTTAAATTATGTTGTGTACATCACCAATGGAAAGGGAGTGCCTGTGTGAATTTATCCCTCTAGATTTTCAAACAATACACAGTACTCATGTTGTAAATTTAGATTTGACAAGATACTTTGACTCAATGTCTCCGTACAATTGTAATGAGTGTATCCACATGTCACTACCTAAACCGGTGATGAATTGAGACTTCTGTGATCTTCACTTAGTGAGGTACCTCTTGATATTGCACTTCTTTTTACATATGTTTGTATTTGCATTTGCACTTGACTACCTATTTACAGTGATATAAATGCATTGGCATGCATGGGCTTAGACTCTGCTTTTGTGTCAACAAACTCTCCCTACCTTAAATTCTATCTATGCTTCGCCAAATGCATATGAAGATATTCTTTTAGGCCGCAACGGCATTAAGACAATTCACGCCAAATCTACAATTTCACAGCTATATCTCAACCAAACTTCTAGTTTTTCCACAGCTCACATCAGCTTTTTGAAAATTCACAGCCCAACCAAACTCGCCGTTATGTTGTGTATTTGTTGGCTAACCCTGTGCAGCATCGTTGGACTAAACACATCAAGATTAACATCCACGTATCAATAAGATTCAGATGATCTGTGGCATTTTAGCTACAAAAGGAAAAAATACATCAGCAAAAAGCATGTTTACTTTAGAATATCGACCACACTAGAGCTACATTCCTTCTAATCCCAGAGAAGTACAAGCTACACACTAAAATCTACAAATAACACACACTCTCCTTTTTACCAATATGATCGAAAATAATGTAATGGAACATTGATAATATACAAAACTACACCATTATATGTCAATTACATCCGACACTAAAATAAACACAAACCATACCATTGCAGTGCCAACACTTTAACATCGTGTAAATCATCTTTTTAGCTCAGCTCCAAATAGTACAGCAATCGGCAAGGTTTCATGCATTTATGTTAACTATGTGACTTATGATAAATATGTGAGTGAACGAACGAACGCCAACTGCTCCGCTAGCTTCGGCTCTCCCTCTCGCGTCGCCCCCCTCGCGGGCGACACGGGGGGCCAACCTCCGCCGCCGGCGACCCTTCCCACGCCCCGTCCTCCCCTCCGCCGCCGTTGGTAGTCGGTGCCGGGCAAAGCCCGTGCGTGCGACGCGGTGGCGGAAGGCCTCACCCCTCTCCCCTAGATCTATGGGTGGCGCGGGCACCCAGATCCGCGGAGGTGCGGCCCCCAATTCGGCCCACGGCGGCACGGCGTCCCGACGGCGGCGGCTATGGTGGTGCCGGTGGGAATCGGCCGGATGCCTAGGGGCGGCGGTGGCCGGGGCGGCGACCCCATGGCTGGGTGGCGGCGCGCCCGTTGGTCGACCGGTTCCAGCTTGTCCCGGATCTGGTGACTACCGGACGGCGCGGGGGTGGCGGCGGCCCGGCGTGGCCGGCGATCTGGACACGGTGGTGCCGGCGGCTCGCTGGTCTGCCGGAGATCCAGGAGTATCATTATCTCCGACTCGATCTGCTTCGGTTCGTGCTAGCTCTGGTACAGGGAGACTGTCGTCATCTCCCGGTGCTGGCTGCATGGATCTGGCGGTAGCGGCTGGATCCTTTTGATCTAGTCTCCGACAGAGAAGGCGGCGGTCCGTGCACAAGAAGCTGGATGGAGTTCTTCGAACAGATCTGGGTGAAAACCTGCTCTTGGCTAGATGCCAAAGCCGGCGATGGCGGCGTTCTTCGACGTCGTTCCCTTCTTGAAGGCATCGCAGTGGAGAAGTTCTAGACTACTATCTGCTACCTGGGGGGAAACCCTAGATCGATAGATCAGAAGACGGCGGAGCGATTGTGTCGTTTCCCCCTTGGGGGCGTCTTTCTTGGAGGTGTACGCGGGCTCGAGGGACCGGTGGACGACGTCTTTGGTGGAGTGGTGCTTCATCATACACATGGATGGTGACAGATCTCGATGGCATGGCGTCCTGGAGATTAGGAGTCTGATGTGCGATGATGGACTCGCGCAGGAGGTCGACGCTGTCTGGCGTCGTGGTGGCATCGGCGGCAGCTAGACCGGGCAAGGTCGATGCAGCAGTACAGCTCTGAAGATGGATTGGTGGCAAGTGGCTGCGGCGGCCTCATACCCGGCAGGCATCCTAGTTGGGGAGCACGCCGGACTGGTGGGTGCCCATACCCAGCAGGCGTCCTGGTTGGGACCTCAGGTCTTAGATGTTAGGTCTGGCTGCGATGTCTGTTTGGTATTAGGCCCATGCTATCAGCGCTCCTTCATCAATTGGATAGATGTAGCGACAGTTGTTGCTTAGACGGTGGCTTTAGTCTTACTGTTGTATGACTTTATAAGGTCTTGTGAGAATAATTAATAAAGTGGCTGCATGCATCGCCCAGATGCAGAAGCCGGAGGTCCTCCTCCTTTTCTAAAAAAATTGATAAATATGTGAGTACATGTATGGTGATTTGCACCTTTTTAGCTCGGTTCAAATAGTACAGTCCGACAAGGTTTCATACTCTTATATTACCTCCATCTCAAAAGGCTTGCTTAGATTTATCTAGATACTGATGTATCTAACACAAACATGTCTCGATACATCCATATCTAGACAAATCTAGGAAAGCTTTTTTGGACGGATGGAGTATTAAATATGTGATCACATGCATGGTGATCTGCACCAGATTGCACTTGGGCATGAGAATCGCAATGGGTTTCAACCACCGGAACGTAAGAAGTGGCATCGAAGCAGTCAAAATAATAATCATCCAAGCATCCCATGGTAACCAAAATCATGTACTTTACAGGGGCCTCTTCACAACCCTTGCTTGGTTAGATCCAAGCACATACATTTGACGCTAAAGCCCATCTATGTTTAATAAGACAAGATGACCTGTTACGCCGATGACGCAAGGGGCTAGAGTAAGGCAAGTATTGAAAGAGTGAACATAAATATATTTAGAGGCAGATTGGAACACATGGATTATTCATGATACATAGTGTTCTAAGAAGCTTACGATAGAATATTACAATTTTATTAGAAAGGAAGGTAGATAGGGAGAGATACATCTTATAGGCGTTACGAAGTGATGAACATTAGTCAGTGTGCTTGGTGGATCATCGGCGCTGAAAACTTGTTCCGGCAATTGTTCATAGTGGTTGTGGTTGAATATTTTTATTGTTCATAGTAAAAATTCCTTCAACATCATCATCCAGGCTCTAGTAGTACTTGTTTGTCTGTTGAAGTCCATACTCTGAATGTGTGGTAGTATCAATGAGACAATCAGCAACATATCTTACTTGCGACAATATGATTCAGATCATTGTCTTTGGATGTTGATCCAGCTGTGAAGTTGCTATCTATTTACGGTAAAGTTCCTTTGCTGCCATGTGATCTCTACCAAGACTATGGCACCAGCTATTGCTAAAATAGTCTATTAGGTTGTCCTTTTCTTTCTGTTGATGCTCCAGAGCTTCACACTTCTGCTGGAGCAGCTGCATCATGTCGTAGTTTATGTCCTGGAGCACTTTACTGTGGATGCTTTTCATGTACTTGAGAGCTTTGTTTGCTAGTTGGTCTTCAGCATCTTCTAGTTTGTTGGATACATGGATTGATATTGATTGTCTTGGAAAATTGTTGTCCAGTTGATGCTTGGAGGGATATAAGTGAATGGTTGCGTCAAGACCAATTGCTCTTGCCTTCTATGTTGAGTACGCTGCATCTGGGAGGCCTAACTACTGCATCATAGCATCGACCAATACTTTTGTTGGGATTCATAGGCAGAGATACATCATATAGATGTTCTGGTCATTTAGCTTATGGTGAGAAACATACACGGTGAAGAACATCGGGTAGAGCAATTTCTGCATGTAGCTTATGGTGAGGACCATACGCGGTGATGAACATCGTGTAGAGTCATCGCTGCATGTGCCATCTGTATTAAGAATAACTTCATCGTCTAAGCAGCTCTTCATGGTGGGTGTGTTGAGTGGGCTACCATTGCCAAAAGCTGAAATGCCTTCCATATCATCGTCCATCCCCTAATAGACATAGATGGATATTGATTTTTTGAAAATCCATTGTTTAGTTAGTGCTCAGATGGATAAAACTGAATGGTTGCAAATGAACCATTGTTTAGATAGTCGGTTCGCCCATGGCGCAAAAAGCGAGATCAAACCAAATATTGAAAGCATGCAGGTCAGAGTGATCTGAAGACTGTATTAAAATCTCTTTAGCATAAGGAAATAGATACTTAGATAGTATCTTCAAACATAGTTGTTTATATTGCAGTGCGGATAGCATGATAGCCCCCAAAAAAGTTATGCACACAGCTTATTTACATTGGTCTTAAAAAGCAAGTTGTAGTAGCTATATGGTAGTCATGGTCTTCCAGTTTGTGGTTGATTTTTTTATCTTCTGCCGGTAGATAGGACCAAAACATCAAGTCATTGACATTAGGTAGAGTCATCGTTGTATGTTTGGTCAGTGAAAATCACCTCATCGTCCAAGCAGTTCTTCATGATAGGTGTGCTCAGTGGGCTGTCAATGGCGAAAGTACAAATGTCTTCCATATTAGTGAACTCATCCAGGTGTCGAAAACTTTATTTTGAAAGAGATGGCCACAGGCGAGTGATCGCAGCAGCCTGGTTACCTTTATCCTATATTCAGTCGAGTGATCACAGCTGCCTGGTTATTTTCGTCCTACTAAATACACACAGCCTGACATGCTCACATTGTTCTGGGTGATGGTTATTATTTCATCAATACATATTAGCACTAACTTCCAAGATTGTATATGTTCTCGATCACCATACACCATGGACCGATGCATTTGTATATTTATGTGCATAATTTATAATAATCTTTGCCAATTTGTAGCTTAAATCCAAATCGTGCCTTCAAATAAATTAATCTCAAACACGTCTCTTTTTGAATCAAACCTTTTCACAAACTAAAATTAGCTGATTACTGAGAACTGCAACTAAGATTTAACACAAGAACATGTTCATAGCACGTACTGTTTTATCTTTGATCAAGATATATTAGCACTAACTTCCAAGATTGTATATGTTCTTGATCACCATACACCATGGATCGATGTATTTGTACATATGTGCATATAATTTATAATAATCTTTGCCAATTTGTAGCTTAAATCCAAATTTTTCCTTCTATAAAAGAAAAAAACTGGCAAAGACATATATTTAGGAACGGAGGGAGTACAAATTATAACATAACCTATATAGATGAGCAGGAAAGAATAAAAGTTCAGTAAAGAGGAACCAAATCACTGAATGGGTATATATGTATTGTTATACCCAAAATATTAGCATGAAGTGATGAAAGATCAGTATCAAATCAAGGCTAGATTTGTAAGAACAGAGAGTGCATGTACATTTAATTATGTCTTCCTTCCAATGTTTCCATTTAGTCCTCAAATCCATTTGTGCATCATTGTAACTAAAGCATAGTACCAAATATAAGAAAGCTAGATCTTTTGTTGCATTTGCATGGAATTTTGCAAAACATTGAGCTCAGACCAGACTATAGCAAGAATATTATATGCATTACACATCAAGAAGCTATTGTCGCATCAGCTAAGTTACTCGCTGCTCCAGAGCCCAGCTAAGCAATGCAGCAACTAATCCTACATCAATTTGCAAAAAAATGTCGGCTCGGCGACTGGACATGCAACCAGAAAGTAGTAAACTCACTGGTGAGCAAAAGAACATCGTAGGGCTTTATGGATCATCACCTTGCTACTCATCACACATCATCGTGATTCGATAATTTTTTCCAAACCGTTGTATCATGGAGCTGGCAGATAGCAAGAGCAAACATAAAACTCAGTAAATGAAGAGTGCATTTTTCAGTAAATTGAAACCTAGTGTAGAGAATACCACCATTTCTCTTGTTTTCAAGGTTTACCTGATATATGATATTCCAAGCATATTTATGCAATGTCAAACATGGCAAAACTATTGTAACAGTTATCTATAATTAAACCCATATAGTTGAAAGTAGGTGCTCCATCTATTGTAATAGTTATCTATCATTAAACCCATATAGGTGAAAGTAGGTGTTCCATTACCTCTGTAGTACACAGGTTAACCATTTTTTTGGAACTCCAAGACTAAACAATCCATGATGCTCCTGTACATGTGCAAAGGCAAATTTGAATTTTTGGAACAATCATTTGGTTGTATGGTTTATTTGCACTATAACCCTGTAAAATAAGATCATAATCAGATAGAAAATTGACTACGCCATCACGCTACCTGGTGGCAAAATGTTTCCATCTTAACATACACTATCGACAACCACCTAATAGTATGAAATTGACATCAACCATGAACTAAAAAAGCTCCAGTCAAAGAAAGAGGAAATTCTTAATAAATAAGCAAGCATTCTCAAATCCTTTTTGGTAGATATATTAGAACGATATAATGAGAAATGGCAGCAGATAGTTAGAAGGAAACAATAGTAGATTTGTCAGCAAATAATCTCCAAGCACCTAAAGCTTTAACATGACCAATGTCTTGAGTCTCGGGAATTATCTTCACAAAAAGTGGTGACTACTCTTCCATGGAATAAACCATCTCCATATCACACTAACTGAGCTATCAGTGTTGGAATACTTATTCCTCTTCCAGAACACGGCGGGAGACAAACATAATTGTTTTTCCTCTTCCAGAACACACAGGAATGAAGTCAGAGAATATGCCACACTATCGTGGAAGCATTTATGGCTTGAGTATGTGCAGTATATCACCATACTAATTCTACCATAGAAAACACTGCCTTCCCATGGGCATGCCTAATACATCAGCCCACTCATGTTCCTCACTTGAAACCAGCCAAATCAAAGCTAGTACATACCAAAATCACAAATACTCCCTCCGTCCCATAATATAAGAGCGTTTTTTACACTACACTAGTGTCAAAAACGCTCTTATATTATGGGACGGAGGGAGTAGTAATTATGTGGCAGGCACTGAACTAAGTGAGATATGTGAAATATATGTCACCAGTAAAACATACCAAAAAATAAAATCAAAATAAGCACTTGCATAAGTGTCATTAGTGATACACGTGGCCAACAAAACATTGAAAACTGTGAAACTCAAATGCTGAAAGATATGTGATACACATGACCAAACCACAAATATTTAAACATGCAAAACTGAAGTAGGCACAACAAAGAGTGAGTAGTGTGAAATACACATGTTCAGTGTAGCAGCCAGAGAACCTGAAACTGAAGTGAGATAGATGATATATATGCAAGCAGGAAAATAAATCAAGAAGCAAAACTGAAACAGAAAGATTGGGAGTAATAGGGTATTCGGGTGGGCAAGCACAAACCTTGGTAAGTAGAGCAGCAGACGAAAAGTACTCAGCAGACAAGGCTACGAGAGCACGGAAAGCAACCTACAATCCAGTTGAGCGAAGAACCTACCAGCATGTTATAGACAAAATCAGTGGGCTACAATGGAAAAAAAAATGATCCATGAGAAAATGCATAAAAACAACAAGCAGGTAACCCATAGAACAAGCATGTCTACTGCCATCATCCATATAATTAGGCAGGAGCAACCATTGGGTGGCGCATACATTAACAATGAGCAGGCGGTATTATTAAGACAGGCTTAATACATGAATGTTCCACAAGACCAGCGTATCATATGTTTTTTTTCTTTATAAATTTTGAGCAAACAGATAATGAAGTTATTTTCTGATGGAAACAAATACTATGCATGGTGTTAGTATGATAGAAGGTAATAAAATAAAGTTTCAATAAGATGACAATGTCTAAAAATAATTAGCAAAAATGGATAATCCACCCTATATTGAATCATCTCTAACTAAATGCTCAACAAGTACCAAAAAAATCATTCGCTAACCACTGTAGTTGCAAAATCAATTTTTCATCAAACTTCAGAACTAACGAAACTGCCAGTGAGTACGAAGAGTTCCATAGCTAACGAATATAAGCATATAATTAGTTGCACGAACACACAAAACAAGACTCATAAAGGCATGATTGTGTCTGAAACCAAGATCGACCACACTGGAAAAAAATTCACAAACCTCGCTCACCTCTTAAACCCATCCAAACAAAAGCACAAATAAATCAATCACAAGAAGAGATCTATTTACCTTTTCAATCCATCGGGACCTGCCCAACCTATGTACTATAGACCCTCATCACAAGGACTTATGACGTGTAAAATATTGTCGTGCATAGCTGCAAAAACAAAGAATTCTGCTTGTCAGCGGCCATTTAACACATCCAAAAAAAAGTATGAACCATGATCTTGGGGACGCTGGAGGGGTCTCACACAACTCGATTAGCTCGGCCTCATAGCTGCAGCCACCCACCAGAACCATCACAACCCCACACCTGATAAATTGTTCGCCTTAAACATGCATTTACATCAGTATACATGGGGGGGATTAGCTGAGGTAGTTTGATATGAAGTTTGTTCGACCAATTCAACCACTCCAGAAATTACCGAAACACTGGACCGCTAATCCTTCCCTAATTTTACCTTCTCAGTTGTTTGATTTGGTTCCCACAGTTTGTTATTTTCCCTCTGGTGAGTTCTACGCCATCCTCACATGATTCATCAGCAGCCACCTAGAAACAATCTGCAGAAAAACAAAATAAAATTGAATTCAATGTAGCCAGTAATGATGCACTATATGTGTTATGACCGGGCAGACTTATGCCCGTAGGAGGCCCACCGGGCAGGTTTAGTTAGGGGCTTGGCCCACAAGTTATCTTATTTTTAGCATCGTGGTTATATATACTAGCTGTAAAACTATTTTAAGATCAAGCAATAAGAGTAACTAGTTTGATGCCCGTGCGTTGCCACGGAATAATACAAACACATGGATGGTACAATTATTGTAGAGTGTTTGCAATGGAATAACAAAAACACATGTATCTCCCAGTTGTTCTGATTCAGAATTGTATGTCAAGCATAACGCCATGTGATTTTCATTCATATACCAGCAACAAATGCCAATTATCTCTCCCGCTTCTTTCCTTACACAAGCACCATCTACCTCCCTGCCCCACCTTCCCTCTACCTTCATTTTCTTTGTCTGTCCTAGTTTTAGCATTGTCGTTGCTTTAAAAGTTTATCATCTCACCATACCACCGCTTTAAACCTTTTATTAATGTTAGCAACTCTATGGAACGATCTTCACATATCGTGAGAGATGATGACATGATTTTTTTTCTTATTTACGCATAGTGCAATGCCAATGTTTCTTTCAACACAATATAAAGATAACGCTTTTGTGGCTGCAAGAAACGTACAAAAACATATAGTGTCTATTATTGAGAATATCAAATTAAAGAAATAATTCAACATTCTCCTTGAGTACTTGAATTTTTTGCATAAATGACAACTCAATAGCATATGACTCGGTAGCTTAACATTCAAAGCGACTGCTAATTCAAAAATTCATTGTTTGAGAGGAAATTCTAGAATTGTTGGCAAACCAGCATAACCAATACACCATCGGTTACAAGAATGTTGTCTCCTAGCTTTGTGCAGCATATCATGGAAAATAAGGAAATCAACATAATGGAGAAATGCATGCTAGGTGATTTATCTCAACAGAAAAAATATTGAAGAGCTTTAGCGCCTATACTTGTATGAAGCCACAAACTGGTATTTTAGTAGATAGTATAACTACCAACTCCATCTCTTAGCAGCATATCCTTCTCCATGGTAGGGGACTTCGGGTATATCAGAATTAATTTTCATATGAGATGTGGTAATGCAGCACAACATAGCTTATCAAACAGAAAAATGCTTCATGTAGTAGGACATATATGGTTATTCTATCTACTTCAACTTCCCCTATGATTCAGATCAGAACACTGACAACAGCTAACATGGGATAAACCTGCACAAACTCAAGAAAATGGAAAGAAAAATTGTAAGAAATCAAGGAAAACCAAGTCAAAAAACATGTCAACATTTCCTCCTCAACCAGGTCAGATCTGGAAGTGTATTTCTCGTTCTTGTTGAATAAGAAAGCTAGATACATGTGTATTGCTACGACATAAGAAAATATATTTACCAAATAATCATTTTGTTTCGTGAATACAAACATTACAAGCTTTTGATGTTTTCCCAATGTAACAAGTGATTGTAATGGCTTCTTTCTCGTGTTTCTCTCTTAGCTACAATAGTTAAACCTCATATAAAGACTAACAAACCAAAAAAATTATACCAAACAGAAAGCAGCAGTATTAGTTCTTCCATGGAGCGGTGGCTGGGACTACTTTTGAGCCGTGAAAATTAGTTCCAGCCATTGCTCGGACTAAAGAGAACTACAATGCAAGCCGGTACTGACTACATTAGCAACCAAACTAAGCAGTGAGTTCAGACAATGGCTGGATAAGGCAAGTCACACTGGTAATTTCTTGAGCATGCCATGACAACGATGTGATGATAAAAAAAATGGCTGGGAAAAAACAAATGATGACATTTTAAAGCATTTTAGGCATAAGGTTTTCTAATTAACATGATAGACTGGGAATACCAATTCAACATACTATGTCTACAACGGAAAGGGGTTAACAAATCACCTTCTTTATAAGTAGATTGCATTATATAAAGAAGCAGCATGTCAGCTCGATTAGAAACCCAGGTAACTTGTTTACAACTAACGTGAGTAAAGTGATACAAGTCTGATTATTCTGCTATTAAACAGAAAACTAATTCCTTGCTCTGTTAGAAACTAAAAGGAGAATCAAACTACACTTGGTCTTAGTTAAAATAATCTTATTCATTTCAAATTAGTATTTAGTTATTCCCTAAAACTATTTAAAAATGGACAAATGAGAACACACATGCTAATTACACGTAAACTTTGTATGAATATGTAACATGAAACATTAATTTAGGCTATTAGTAGATGCAACATTAATTTATTAATACTTGGTAGCTGAGTTTAAGTCTCAGTATTATTAAGTCATCATACCTGACTCTAATTTTTTTGAGAAACAAAATATCATAATCACAATTTGACAGATTATGATATGTGAACTGAGATCTAGCACATTTAATATATAGCAATAACATCACAATATCCGAAAGTGGCTGACATATTCCTTAGCTTCTCCATGCACTTGCAAAGAAATTTTGCCAACACATCCAGATCATTATGTCACTTGACTGATCAACCATCGAGTAAGTCTAACTCTAGATTCTTTGCTAACAAATTAATTTCACACTCCTTTCTTAAGACTTGTGTGAACAGATCATTAGTCTTAATCAGAACTTCAGAGATGATACAAGAACAACAACATTAAGGGCGAAAATGCACCGCCAGTAAATTGGAACAATACCACCTTATTTTAAAATGTTAGTTATCTTACTGACTACTGACCTATCTTTGTAACAGTGAACTATGCTCAACAACCAATACATACATGGGGGTAACGGGATAAGAAATCAACTGAGGAAATTTATATTTCTAAAATGCTGACAGAAGAAAGCAAGTGCAGCATATTTAAGAAGGGACAATACATGAAAAATTCTTGACCTTAATCTATGATGGAGTAGTGAGTCAGTGAAACGGACTGTTAAAAAACTAAAGAGGGATACAGCCTACATATTCACTTGTTCGTCGAAGCGATTAACAATGCATTTTTTCCGGTCAAATAATACATGGTAAATCCGGACAATGGTAGGCAAACTAAGGAACTGAACATGGATTAACTGGATTAAGTGGACGTGTTGATATGTCCCTGACCGGTCATGCAAAGAATATTTATGATGTATTCCACTTCATCCTGATTAACAAGCTGAAAATACATACCTCGTACAATCCATGTCAGCATGTGGTGGTACCGCTAATTACCCCAGTGAACCACCCCATTCCCAAAGTCATTTCACAGGAACTGCTTGACCTAACACACAAAAAATACATCATAAAAGATGCCAAGGGCGATGGTCACAAACTCACAGTTATTCAAATCTGGGAAAAGATGCATAGATCAAAATGTAAGCACCACCAGATTCTGTAAATCTTCTCATTAAAGCCGCACTACTGCCTTAGTCCCAAAAAAAGTGTAAGTACACCAAGCGCAGATCATGAGGGCATTGGCTGATGGGTTGACCACCAAAAATTCCATGTGCTGACAATAAAACATAAGAAAGAATATGTATGCTCATTACTCCGAGCGATCAATTTGTTGATCCCCAATTTTTTTTGAGGCCCGTGTGAACAAAATGGATCTGAAAAGGAATAAAAAAAGCACATACCTTGGTGGCAGCTGTTGCCTGCTTGCCACCTGCGAAGTGGAGACCAGCAGGTGAGTTGCTCCGCCGTGTACCTGTGTTGGCTTGAGTCCATGTCTGCCGTTGGCCGCCGCTCACGTTCGCCCATCGCACATCTCAAGGTTGCTTAGATTAATCAAACATCACTGACCAACCAATTACCTCTCAGATCAACTATTGGGTAACTGAACTTGACGAAGAAGTAGAACACGACCCGCTAGCCTGACCGCCGAAGCAGAAGCATGTGTGATCATCCGACGCCCCCGTGTCATACCCGCAGCGCCCTCCGGAGGCCTAGCACTCGCCGCACCACCTGGCGTCGGCCTTCCGTCGCACCTAGAACCCCGCCCTGACGGCGTTCCCGGCGGCCAGCATACGGAACAACCAAAATCGAGCAGCACCTGCACACCACTCCCAGGCCCAGTACGTCCTCCGGCACCGACGTACCGTTGGACAGCCTGTAGTACGACCACCCCCGGCAACGCAGACAAAGGCGTCGTACACCAACGACAGCGTCGACCTGGTGCTGCTGCAGTTCACATAGGCTGTAAAGAACCGGTGGTGCGTAGGAGCTCTCCTTCTGCGCCGCCACCAAGCTTGCCAATGGACGAACGTGATCTAGAGTGGTGGAGATAAGAGGGAGGAGTGGAAAGTTTATCGATGGGACTGGCTCCTACCGCCGACGGCAAGGGCCGCGACCGCGGGGCGGGCGAGGAGGGGGGAGCCGGAGAAGGTTTTTCTCTGGATCGGAGAGAGAGGCGGCATCTGGAGCGACGGGGTGGGGTGCGGGAGATGAGGAGGGAGACGGGATCGGGAGCGAAGGGTGCGGGAGATGAGGAGGACGGGTGGGTGTGGGACGTGCGTTCGTGGGCAGTGGGTCTCTTTTCATTTTTTTTCTTTTTTTGCTTTTTTTTCGAGCGGGGATGGGAGAAGCGGAGGTGGAGGACAGATCATCCGTGGTGTGGGAAGGTCGGACCATCACGACGTTCAATCCCCTTTATTAGTAGACTAGCAAAAGCCCCGTGCGTTGCAACGGGAGAAAAAAATCCATTCATCGGCAATTTTATTTTATTTTTCCGAACCTGGGCCACAGTATGCCACCAGATAGGCTTCCTTCATTGGACCAATACGGTGGCAAGTAACGAAACCAAATAGCGTACATGAAATTAATTAAAGCGGGACCAAACGAAGCGGGACAAAACCAAGAATATTACCTCCCTTTAATAGTAGGTATAGATATATATTAATAGTAGAGATTTTATTGCCCGGCTCCCAGAGGAGCCGGACCTTAAACCCTAACTGCACCCCTCTCTCTCTCGCCGCCTCCCTCCTTCTCAATCGCGAGTGGCGCCCGTGCGCCGGCCGCCGCGCCCTCGTCTCCGTCAAGCCCCTGCCTTCTCCTACAACCTGAGGAGCAGGACCGGTAGGACCCTGGGTTCTACCAATTTAGTATCCAGAGACTCAGGATCGATCATGTCTTCTCCAAAGCCAACGCCGCCGATGCCGACCACCTCCACCTTGCAGATGACCATCACCACCGACGGGCCCCCAACTCCGCCGGCCCCGGTCACCACCGCTGCAATTCCGCCGGCCCGGGACACCACCGTTGTAATCTCGCCAGCCCCGGTCACTACTGTTGTGTCGTCAGCCGCCGTCTTCACGCCGGAAGAAGTAACCAGCACCTTGCGGGATCCCGTGACGGCCGTCCAGGGCATCCGCCTGTACCGGGTCGGACTGCCCCCGCCGGCTCCGCCTACAGCTACCCACCGCTGCAGTGGCCGTCCCAGGGCGCGCCTGCACTTAGCGGGCCGCCGATGGTGCCGCTCCAGGCGGGGTACCCCAGTGGGCCGCCGCCGCCGCTCCTACACCTGCAGCCGTGTGACGCCCCCGATTCGACCGTACACTAATCATACACACAAATGTGTACGACCAAGATCGGGGACTCACAGGAAGATATCACAACACAACTCTAGACACAAATAAAATAATACAAGCTTCATATTACAAGCCAGGGGCCTCGAGGGCTCGAATACAAGCTCGATACACAAGAGTCAGCGAAAGCAACAATATCTGAGTACAGACATAAGTTAGACAAAGATGCCTTAAGAAGGCTAGCATAAAAATTAACGATCGAAGAGGAAAGGCCTCCTGCCTGGGACCTCCTAACTACTCCTAGTCGTCGTCGGTCTCCATGTAGTAGTATCCGTCGGCGGTGGCATCTGGCTCCAAGGATCCACCATCTGGTTGCATCAACCGGAAAGAAGAATGAAGGGGAAAAAAGGGTAGCAAAGCAACCGTGAGTACTCATCCAAAGTACTCGCAAGCATCAGATCTATACTAAGTATGCATTGGTATCAAATGGAAGGGCTGTATCTGTGGACTGAACTGCAGAATGCCAGGATAGAGGGGAAGGCCTAGCCTATCGAAGACTAGCATCTTCAAGCAGCTCCAAGCATCTTGCAGCATGTAGAAGAGTAAAGAATAGCAGTTTATAATTAACAAGCATGTTGTAACATTAACGCCCAGAGATCCTTCCTCGACTCCCTGCGAGAAAGCAATCCCGGAGCCACATATCCATCACATATCAAGTATCCATTTCTAGTTGTATAAGATCAGGATACAAGTCTGAACGTCCATTACCGTGGACACGGTATTCGAATATATATCTTCCCTGCAGGGGTGCACCATGTTTTCCAACACGCTCGATCACTCTGGCCGGACACAGTTTTCTGGGTCAATGCCCGGCCTCGGAAGATCAACAAGTCGTAGCCCTACCTAGGCTCAGCAGAGAGGTCCCCGCCGGTCTACATCCTAAGCACTCCGGGGTCTGGGCCCATCGCCCGTAGCACTCCGTGTCGTTGCGTGCAGGGCGGACCTAGGCACCACCTCTGGGTGCCGGCCCAGCCGTGCCGCAATGCTGAACTGGACGTCTGACAAAGCTTCGGCTGATACTGCGACATCGAGGCCCATAACTATTCTCGCGCGGTGGTTAGTGCGTAGAGGCCAAAAGCCAACTCAGAACAAATACCCAAACCATAGTGTATTATTAGCTTGCGGAGACGAGCAGAGACTCGCGATAATGTGACCCTGTCGCCCCGTCTCGAGGAAATACGGCAAGGGCTAGCCCAGCCCACTCGGGGGCGGCCTGCCTGCCCGGCCGTGCCTCGTAACCATCTTGCGGGTGCTCTCCGGGCCTGCCCGACTTTCCCAAAGGTCTCAAGTAATGTCAAGGTAACCGTGTGTCCAAACATCAAGGGGAAAACCCGAGGAATCACCCCCGGAGGATTCCACTCAATGTAATCATCAAGGTGAACGTAAGAGGGACCACCCTCGAGGTTCACACTTGAGGTGTTGAACGACAGAGCCGTATCGGGAATGGTGAAAGAGGAAATCACCCTCGATGACCACGAACGAATAGCTACACTACAGAATTATCATCAGGAGTGCATTATGAGGGATCACCCTTGGCACTCGATAATAGCTCTGCAGAGTCGAGCAATTAAAGGGTGTGATGTGATGTGAGGTGTCAGGCTCTGGTCATCGATCACGTTGATCGAGTCATCAAAGATGAAGCAGGGGCAACAAGGACAAGGTGGAGGTCACTGATGGATCACTATCCAACCTATACTAAGCAGTTTAGGATAAGCAGGTAGGTAACAATAGCAGGTACAAAAGCAGGCTATGCATCAGAATAGGAGCAATCAATTACAGTAGCAAAATCTAATGCAAGCATGAGGGTATAGAATGGGCGATATCGGGATGATCAAAAAGGGGGGGGCTTGCCTGGAAGCTCCGCTGAAAGGGAACAAGGGTCGTCGTCGACGTAGTCCATCACAGGGGCATCAACAGCGGTCTCGGGGTCTACCGGAGAGAAGAGGGGGAAGAAACAGTAAATATAATGCAAACAGATGCAACACAGATGCATGACGGCGGTAACACGCAGGGCTAGGGGTGTTCTATCGCGGTGCTACACGATACCGGCGAAGGGGGAAAACATCCGGAAAGTTTTCCCGAAGTTAGGCTTTTTCGGCTAGATGAAACGGAGGGGGAAAGTTGCATGTTCTCTATGCTAGGGATGTGTGGCGGAAGAACGAACCGCGTATTCGGATTCGTCACGAAATTCTGAGCAACTTTCATGTAGAAAACTTTTTCATCCGAGCTACGATTTAATTTCTATTAATTTTCAAAGTTTTATTAATATTCTGAAATTAATTTTAATACGAAAATAAATGCTAAAATGCTAGGCGCACCCAGCACAGTGTACACAAGAGTGTACCCAGTGGCTGGCAGGTGGGCCAGGGGGACCCAGTTGACAAGTCAACGTTTGACTGGTCAACAGGGGTGGGACCCCCTGTCATACACACATCTAACTAATTATAGATTAGGTAGTTATTTAGCAGGTTAAGTTAATTAAGCAAACTCTAATTAAATATATTTTTTAATATATTTTTTACTTTTTTTCAGTGGGTGGCTGGGCCACTATGAGTGGCCCACTCGGGCCTAACGGGGCGGGTTTACTGGGCGTGTGGGTAGGAGTGCCCGTGCACCCGCACGGGGGTAACAGAGGGCGCCGGCGGAGGTCGTGGCCTCGGCGAGGCGCTGGCGAGGGTGGCCGCGGCTACGGGGCGCCGGCCGGAGCGGCGAGGGGCCGGCAGGGCGCGGCGCGGCGGAGGCCACGCGGGGCGCAGCATGGAGGTGAGCCGAGCGGTGTGAGAGCGGGGCGAGGGAAGCCGGAGGCAGGCGGGGCGTCGCACGGTGGAGCGCGGCGGCGCGCGGCAAGGAAGTGGCCTGGCGCGGCGCGGTCATGCGCAGGCAAGCACAGCAGCCACGGGGATGTGGTAGGGGTGGCGAGCGGCTGCGGGACGGGACGAACGAGCGGTGTGGCCGGCCTAGAAGCGACGGCTGTCCGCGAGCAGGCGAACGCGGCTGCAGGGCGAGGCGGGCCGGAGCGCGGCCGCGGATGGCGCCGTACTGCGAACGAAGAGAGGGGGAAAGGGAGAGCATGCTCATGAGGCCATGTAGAGGTGCTAAAGTGAGCTCGGGGAGGCGGTGGTCGACGACGGGGACGATCCGGCGTAGTCGGGAAGGCGGTCCGGCGAGGGGGGCTCCGCGCGGTGGCGGTTGTCGGGCGACGGGAGAGCGCCGGGGCGCAGCGGGATCGAACCCCCGATCCAGCTCGGGTCGAGGGGGGCGGGCGTCGTGCGGGAGGCGACGGGGAGACGGGCGATGGCGTCGGGGCGAGCGGCGGGGTCGGGGCGTGGCCCGATCCAGATCCTGAATCGGGGGGAGGAGAGGAGCGTGGGTGCGTGGGGGAAGTGGGGGTTTGGTGGTTAGGGTTCGGGTGGGAGTGGCCTAATAGGCCAGGGGCAGCGGGTGTGGGCCGGCCGGCTGGGCTGATTGGCCCAGTTGGGCCGGGGGTCTTCTTTTGTTTTTTGTTTTTTTGCTTTCTCCTTTTCTTTTATTCATTTTTGTTGTTTGATTTAAATTTGAATTTTGAAAACGAACGGGATTGAATCATCGCGAGGTTAACAATAGTAAATGCGGTGACGTGGCAACATTAGCATGGGATTACTGTAGCATAACTATCCGGGCGTTACAATTCTCCTCCACTACAAGAAATCTCGTCCCGAGATTTAGGAGGTAGAAGGAAACAAAGCGGGGTATTCATCACGCAGGCGATCCTCGCGTTCCCAGGTGGCTTCGTCTTCAGAGTGATGCGACCACTGGACCTTGAGGAACTTGATCGCCTTCTGACGTGTGTGGCGTTCAGCTTGGTTGAGAATGCGGACTGGATGCTCTTTATAGGAGAGGTCCTGTTGCAACTCAAGCACTTCATGATCCACTGCTGGGATTGGGTCCTTGAAGCAGCGGCGGAGTTGTGACACGTGGAACACATCGTGAACCTGAGAAAGGTTCGACGGAAGCTCCAACTGGTATGCCACTTTTCCATGCCTTTCTAGAATAGTGAAAGGACCAATATAGCGAGGAGCTAGCTTGCCCTTGATCCCGAAGCGGTGTGCACCCTTCATTGGTGTGACTCGAAGGTAAGCCTTTTCGCCAGGTTGATAGACCATGTCTTTATGATGACGGTCATAATTACTCTTTTGACATGACTGAGCAGTCTTGAGATTCTCGCGAATGACGCGGACTTGTTCTTCGGCGTGTTGGATAATATTCGGACCGAAGAGTGGACGTTCCCCAGTTTCTGACCAGTTCAGAGGGGTTCGGCACTTTCGTCCATATAACACTTCGAATGGGGCCATCTTCAGACTAGCTTGATAGCTATTGTTGTAGGAGAACTCAGCATACGGGAGAGATTCCTCCCATTTCTTGCCAAAGGAAATGACACAAGCTCGAAGCATGTCTTCGAGAACTTTATTGACACGTTCAACTTGTCCCTGCGACTGAGGGTGAAAAGCAGTACTGAAAGACAGATGAGTTCCCATAGCTTCTTGGAAACTTGCCCAGAATCTTGAAGTGAATAAGCTGCCATGGCCTGAGCTGAGAACCAATGGAATACCGTGGAGTGAAACAATTATGGACATGTAAAGGGTTGCCAGCTGACTAGCAGTGATCGTTTCTTTGACGGCCAGAAAGTTTGCAACTTTGGAAAGCCGGTCAATGAAGACAAGTATAGCATCATTACCTTTCTGCGATTTGGGAAATCCAGTGACGAAGTCCATTTCAACATGGTCCCATTTCCATTCCGGAATAGAGATAGGTTGCAGAGTTCCAACAGGCCTTTGATGTTTTGCTTTGATACGACGGCAAACGTCACATTCAGCAACATAACGAGCAATGTCTTGCTTCATATTAGACCACCAGAATCTCTGACGAATGTCTTGGTACATCATGGTACTACCGGGATGAATAGACAACGGAGTGTCATGAGCTTCTCCCATAACCAAATTAGTCATATCCAGGTTTTTCTCCTTACACGGCACCACTAGGCGGCCTTTGAAGTACAAAGTGCCATCATCAGTAACAGTGAAGAATGAGGGCTTTCCTTCTGCGAGGTAGCGTTTAATCTTCTCAACTTCAGAGTCATATCCCTGCATTCTCTTGATGGAGTCCAAGAGATCTGGTTCGATAGCGAGGGTGTTGAGGGAACCCTGGGAAACAACACAGAGGTTCATCTTGCAGAATTCTGGAGGAGGGGGTGCGAGTGCACCAGGAGGAACAATATGGAGGTTCAACTTTCTGAATTCTTCAACAAGCGAGGGCTGAACTTTTCAGACCTCGAGGTGATTGCAATATGACTTGCGGCTCAAAGCATCAGCCATTACATTAGCCTTGCCTGGTGTATAAGAAATGCCCATGTTAAAGTCTGCTACGATCTCCATCCATCTCTCCTGACGGAGGTTCAAATCTGGCTGGGTAAACAGGTACTTCAGACTTTGGTGGTCCGTGAAGATCTCGCAATGATTACCAAGAAGATAATGTCACCACTGTTTCAGTGCATGGATGACAGCAGCAAGCTCGAGGTCACGAACTGGGTAGTTCTCTTCGTGAGGGCGCAACTGACGAGAGGCATAAGCAATCACTCTGCGCTCTTGCATTAGGACACAGCCTAATCCTTGTCGTGAAGCATCGCAGTAAATGACAAAATCCTTCTTAGTATCTGGCAGAGCAAGCACTGGAGCAGAAGTCAGTTTGTCTTTGAGTACTTGAAAACTTTCCTGACTCTTTTCTGTCCAATCGAACTTGACGCCTTTGTGAAGTAGACCAGTCAGGGGCTTGGCGATCTTGGAGAAGTTCTCGACAAATCGACGATAATAGCTGGCGAGTCCGAGAAAACTTCTGACTTTCTTGACATTCTTCGGAGGAGTCCAATCGAGAATAGCCTGAACTCGCTCTGGGTTGACGGCAATACCATCCTTGGAGATGACATGCCCAAGGTAGGTCACTTCGGGTAGCCAGAATCCACACTTGGAATGCTTGGCATATAGTTGATGCTCTCGAAGTTTTTCCAGAACAAGTCGAAGGTGTTCAGCATGTTTTTCTTTATTCTTGGAATATACTAGGATATCATCTAGATAAACCACGACGAACTTGTCAAGGTATTCCATGAATATATAGTTCATCAGACGAGAGAATGTCGCTGGAGCATTTGTCAAACCAAAGGACATGACGGTGTACTCGTATGAACCATAGCGAGTAACGAAGGCGGTCTTGGGAATATCCTCTTCACGAACCCGAATCTGGTGGTAACCCAACCTCAAATCAAGTTTAGAGAATACTGAAGAACCAGCAAGTTGATCATACAGGTCGTTGATTCTGGGAAGCGGATACTTGTTCTGAATTGTTGCCTGATTGATAGGACGGTAATCTTGGACCAAACGATTCATACCATCCTTCTTCTTGACAGAGAGAGAAGGCGCTCCCCAAGCAGAGGAACTAGGACGAATGAATCCCTTGTGAAGAGACTTGTCGATTTCCTCCTTAAGTTCAAGGAGTTCATGCGGCGGCATCTTGTATGGCCGTTTGGCAATAGGAGTAGTGCCTGGCTTCAAGTCTATGATGAGTTCAACAGCTCTAGCCGGGGGTATTCCTGGAAGTTCTTCTGGATAGACATCTTCAAAATCACGAACGACTGGAATGTTCTCGATTCCCTCAAGAGGTAAGCATTCAATGCATTGAGAACATATATCTGACTCTCGGCATTCTGGATCATCTGAGCTGAGTAGTGGATCAACTGACCAGAAGGGTGTGTGAGTTGGACTTTCTTAGCGGCACAGTCGAGGAAAGCATTATGTGCCTTCAGCCAATCCATACCGAGAATGACATTTATGGTAGAACCCTTGAGGGCCATGAGTGAACTAGAGAACACTAATCCTCCAATTACAATGTGGTTGTTGTGGGCTACCATCTAGGTATCCCACCTGGATCCTGGAGAGTTAATCACCAGCGGAGGGTACACGTTTTCAAATGATAAGTCTTGCTCGCGTGCAAATGCCTCAGATATGAAGGAATGTGACACTCCTGAATCAAAAAGAACAGACGCTGGCACTGAGTTAACAAGGAGGGTTCCCATCACGACAGTCGGTTCCTTCTGAGCCTTATCAACATCGATGTGGTTGGCCTGGCCAAGTATAACAGCAGACGGTTGGGTATTGCTGTTTCTGGAACGATAGCTTCGACGGCTCTTCTTACGACCAGCGGAAGGACATGATGCATTCTGCGGCTGACCCTGGCGACAATCGAGGGTAAGGTGTCCTGGCTGTCCACACTTGTGGCATAAGCCATCATTAAGGGGAGGAGCCATAGCATTGGATTGTCCACCCTGAATCGTTAGTTGTCTCGGCGGCGGAGGCAAACGAGGTGCAACATAAGACGGCCTTGGTGTTGGAGCAGGTCGGTGATGAACATTGTGTGGGATCCAGACTTGACGTTTCTGAGCAGGCTGGCTCAAGGATGGGCCAACATCTCGAGTACGCTTGAGCGACTCCTGGTACTCAGTCAGACCAGTTTCAGTTCGAAAAGCTTGGCTGACAAGCGTCGCAAAGTCTGCGCATTCATGAGCAACAAGTGCGAGCTTTATATCGGGACGCAGTCCTTCACGGAATTTCTCCTGCTTGCGAGCGTCAGTGCAGACGTCATCCACAGCATAGCGAGATAATTCAAGGAATTTCCTCTGATATTCATCCACAGTCATTGTGCCTTGTGAGAGTTTGCGGAACTCCTTCTTCTGGTCCATCAGACCTTGAGGAATGTGTCGTGCACGGAAGGCTAACTGAAATTCCTGCCAAGTGGTTATAGTCTCTACAGGCAGCATACCCCTGTGGCTTTCCCACCATTGAGCAGCCGAACCCTTCAGGTGAAATGTCGCAAAGGTGACGTAACTGGCAGGGGCAACATTAGCTGACTCCATCTCAAATAGGATGTCACGAAGCCAATCATCAGCATCCATAGGATTGGTGGAGTTGCGGAAAATGGATGGGTTGAGGCGCATGAATTCTTGCAGTGCTATTGGGGCAGGCTGTTGATGAGCATTCTGGTTTGGAAACTGAGCCATTACCCCAGTCATAAACTGACGATTCAGCTCAAACTGCTGCATCATTGAGGCAATATAGGGTGGAGGTGGAGGATCGTCAGCCATCCTGCTAGAAGCATCAGACAACAGTTTAACCAGGGGTGGAGCAGGTGTATAGAGTCATTCATGATGTAACTTGAACAATGAGCAAAGGCGCAGTATGTACAAATTAGTAGTCATTAAAGACATACATATACATATACAGAGCCATTTACACGTTGTTAATATGAATTCGAACGAGAGAATCATCCTAGACATACTAGGCGGCATGCTGGCATGCGATGGAAGGATACAACAACGGGACATAGCAAAGGCTACATCAACGTCGGAGAAACCCACTAGAGTGAGGAATCTGCAGGGGACGACGCAGGGTCCCTCGATAAAAGGATCCTGTGGTCCGTCAACAATGTGAAGCAGATCCTGGCTTCCAATTCAAGAAAGGCATAATACAAATCTCCGGATGGATGTGATCACGAGACCCTAAGGTTAGAGTTAGCAAAACCATTTAACCCGAATAGAAGAGAGCTCAGAGTCCCAGAGTAAAGGTCGAGGAGTAAAAGATCCTAATACCACCCAATGGCGACGTGGGCCCGTAAGCCACACAGCCATGTTAGTAAAACAGTTTTTCAAAGACTAGACTCAACTTTGGCCAAGGAGTTGGAATGGGGGTTCCTACAGGCAACCTGGCTCTGATACCAACTTGTGACACCCCCGATTCGACCGTACACTAATCATACACACAAATGTGTACGATCAAGATCAGGGACTCACGGGAAGATATCACAAGACAACTCTAGACACAAATAAAATAATACAAGCTTCATATTACAAGCCAGGGGCCTCGAGGGCTCGAATACAAGCTCGATACACAAGAGTCAGCGGAAGCAACAATATCTGAGTACAGACATAAGTTAGACAAAGATGCCTTAAGAAGGCTAGCACAAAAATCAACGATCGAAGAGGCAAGGCCTCCTGCCTGGGACCTCCTAACTACTCCTAGTCGTCGGCGGTCTCCATGTAGTAGTATCTGTCGGCGGTGGCATCTGGCTCCAAGGACCCACCATCTGGTTGCATCAACCGGAAAGAAGAATGAAGGGGCAAAAAGGGTAGCAAAGCAACCGTGAGTACTCATCCAAAGTACTCGCAAGCATCAGATCTATACTAAGTATGCATTGGTATCAAATGGAAGGGCTGTATCTGTGGACTGAACTGCAGAATGCCATGATAGAGGGGAAGGCCTAGCCTATCGAAGACTAAGCATCTTGCAGCATGTAGAAGAGTAAAGAATAGCAGTTTATAATTAACAAGCATGTTGTAACATTAACGCCCAGAGATCCTTCCTCGACTCCCTGCGAGAAAGCAATCCCGGAGCCACATATCCATCACATATCAAGTATCCATTTCTAGTTGTACAAGATCAGGATACAAGTCTGAACGTCCATTACCGTGGACACGGTATTCGAATATATATCTTCCCTGCAGGGGTGCACCATGTTTTCCAACACGCTCGATCACTCTGGCCGGACACAGTTTTCTAGGTCAATGCCCGGCCTCGGAAGATTAACACGTCGTAGCCCTACCTAGGCTCAGCAGAGAGGTCCCCGCCGGTCTACATCCTAAGCACTCTGGGGTCTGGGCCCATCGCCCGTAGCACTCCGGGTCGTTACGTGCAGGGCGGACCTAGGCACCACCTCTGGGGTGCCGGCCCAGCCGTGCTGCAATGCTGAACTGGACATCTGACAAAGCTTCGGCTGATACTGCGACGTCGAGGCCCATAACTATTCTCGTGTGGTGGTTAGTGCGTAGAGGCCAAAAGCCAACTCAGAACAAATACCCAAACCATAGTGTATTATTAGCTTGCGGAGACGAGCAGAGACTCACGATAATGTGACCCCGTCGCCCCGTCTCGAGGAAATACGGCAAGGGCTAGCCCAGCTCACTCGGGGGCGGCCTGCCTGCCCGGCCGTGCCTCGTAACCATCTTGCGGGTGCTCTCCGGGCCCGCCCGACTTTCCCAAAGGTCTCAAGTAATGTCAAGGTAACCGTGTGTCCAAACATCAAGGGGAAAACCCGAGGAACCACCCCGGAGGATTCCACTCAATGTAATCATCAAGGTGAACGTAAAAGGGACCACCCTCGAGGTTCACACTTGAGGTGTTGAACGACAGAGCCGTATCGGGAATGGTGAAAGAGGAAATCACCGTCGATGACCACGACCGAATAGATACACTACAGAATTATCATCAGGAGTGCATTATGAGGGATCACCCTCGGCACTCGATATTAGCTCTGCAGAGTCGAGCAATTAAAGGGCGTGATGTGATGTGAGGTGTCAGGCTCTGGTAATCGATCACGTTGATCGAGTCGTCGAAGATGAAGCAGGGGCAACAAGGACAAGGTGGAGGTCACTGATGGATCACCATCCAACCTATACTAAGCAGTTTAGGATAAGTAGGTAGGTAACAATAGCAGGTACAAAAGCAGGCTATGCATCAGAATAGGAGCAATCAATTACAGTAGCAAAATCTAATGCAAGCATGAGGGTATAGAATGGGCGATATCGGGATGATCAAAAGGGGGGGCTTGCCTGGAAGCTCCGCTGAAAGGGAACAAGGGTCGTCGTCGACGTAGTCGATCACAGGGGCATCAACAGCGGTCTCGGGGTCTACCGGAGAGAAGAGGGGGAAGAAACAGTAAATATAATGCAAACAGATGCAACACAGATGCATGACGGCGGTAACACGCAGGGTTAGGGGTGTTCTATCGCGGTGCTACACGATACCGGCGAAGGGGGCAAACATCCGGAAAGTTTTCCCGGAGTTAGGCTTTTTCGGCTAGATGAAACGGAGGGGGAAAGTTGCATGTTCTCTATGCTAGGGATGTGTGGCGCACCAACGGACCGCGTATTCGGATTCGTCACGAAATTATGAGCAACTTTCATGTAGAAAACCTTTTCATCCGAGCTACGGTTTAATTTCTATTAATTTTCAAAGTTTTATTAATATTCTGAAATTAATTTTAATACGAAAATAAATGCTAAAATGCTAGGCGCACCCAACACAGTGTACACAAGAGTGTACCCAGTGGCTGACAGGTGGGCCAGGGGGACCCAGTTGACCAGTCAACGTTTGACTGGTCAACAGGGGTGGGACCCCCGTGTCATACACACATCTAACTAATTATAGATTTGGTAGTTATTTAGCAGGTTAAGTTAATTAAGAAAACTCTAATTAATTAATTAATTATTTTTATAAATATTTTTTTACTTTTTTTTCAGTGGGTGGCTGGGCCACTGTCAGTGGCCCCCTCGGGCCTAACGGGGCGGGTTTACTGGGCGCGTGCCCGTGCACCCGCACGGGGGTAACGGAGGGCGCCGCCGGAGGCCGTGGCCTCGGCGAGGTGCTGGCGAGGGTGGCCACGGCTGCGGGGCGCTGGCAGGGCGCGACGCGGCGGAGGCCACGCGGGGCGCAGCGTGGAGGTGAGCCGGGCGGTGTGAGAGCGGGGCGAGGGAAGCCGGAGGCAGGCGGGGCGTCGCACGGTGGAGCGCGGCGGCGCGCGGCAAGGAAGTGGCCTGGCGCGGCGCGGTCATGTGCGGGCAAGCGCAGCGGCCACGGGGATGCGGTAGGGGCGGCGAGTGGCTGTGGGACGGGACGAACGAGCGGTGTGGCCGGCTAGAAGTGGCGGCTATCCGCGAGCAGGCGAACGCGGCTGCAGGGTGAGGCGGGCCGGAGCGCGGCCGCGGATGGCGCCGTACTGCGAACGAAGAGAGGGGGAAAGGGGGAGCATGCTCACGAGGCCCTGTAGAGGTGCTAAAGTGAGCTCGGGGAGGGGGTGGTCGACGACGGGGACGATCCGGCGTAGTCGGGAAGGCGGTCCTGTTGGGGAACGTAGTAATTTCAAAAAAATTCTACGCACATGCAAGATCATGGTGATGCATAGCAACGAGAGGGGAGAGTGTTGTCCACGTACCCTCGTAGACCGAAAGCGGAAGCGTTAACACAACGCGGTTGATGTAGTCGTACGTCTTCACGATCCGACCGTTCAAGTACTGAACGTACGGCACCTCCGAGTTCAGCACACGTTCAGCTCGATGACGTCCCTCGAACTCCGATCCAGCTGAGTGTTGAGGGAGAGTTTCGTCAGCACGACGGTGTGGTGATGATGATGATGTTCTACCGACGCAGGGCTTCGCCTAAGCACCGCTACGATATTATCGAGGTGTAATATGGTGGAGGGGGGCACCGCACACGGCTAAGAGATCAATGATCAATTGTGTGTCTAGAGGTGCCCCCCTGCCCCCGTATATAAAGGAGCAAGGGGGGTTCGGCCGGCCAAGGGGAGAGGCGCGCCAGGAGGAGTCCTACTCCTACCGGGAGTAGGACTCCCCCCTTTTCCATGTTGGACTAGGAGAGAGAGGGGGAAGAGGTGGAGGGGAGGAAGGAAAGGGGGGGCGCCGCCCCCCTCTCCTTGTCCTATTCGGACTGGGGGGAGGGGCGTGCGGCCCTGCCCTGGCCTCCTCTCCTCTCTTCCACCTAGGCCCACTAAGGCCCATTAAGTTACCGGGGGGTTCCGGTAACCTCCCGGTACTCCGGAAAAATCCCGATTTCACCCGGAACACTTCCGATATCCAAACATAGGCTTCCAATATATCAATCTTTATGTCTCGACCATTTCGAGACTCCTCGTCATGTCCGTGATCACATCCGGGACTCCGAACAACCTTCGGTACATCAAAACATATAAACTCAGAATATAACTGTCATCGTAACGTTAAGCGTGCGGACCCTACGGGTTCGAGAACTATGTAGACATGACCGAGACACCTCTCCGGTCAATAACCAATAGCGGAACCTGGATGCTCATATTGGATCCCACATATTCTACGAAGATCTTTATCGGTCAGACCGCATAACAACATACGTTGTTTCCTTTGTCATCGGTATGTTACTTGCCCGAGATTCGATCATCGGTATCTCGATACCTAGTTCAATCTCGTTACCGGCAAGTCAATCACATCATTCTCCTAACGATCAAGTGCTAAGCCTGTATAAAACCAAATGCTTTGATCACACTATCAAAGCGTTTATTCCAACTCCGAGAGGCTTGCACCAGTCCATAAATGGATCGCTGGAGCTTGCACACTTTGTTAGCTTTCTTTGGATCGACAAAACCTTCCGGTTGCATCATATACAACTCTTCTTCCAGAAATCCATTCAGGAATGCAGTTTTGACATCCATTTGCCAAATTTCATAATCATAAAATGCGGCAATTGCTAACATGATTCGGACAGACTTAAGCATCGCTACGGGTGAGAAGGTCTCATCGTAGTCAATCCCTTGAACTTGTCGAAACCCTTTCGCAACAAGTCGAGCTTTATAGACAGTAACATTACCGTCAGCGTCAGTCTTCTTCTTGAAGATCCATTTATTTTCAATGGCTTGCCGATCATCGGGCAAGTCAACCAAAGTCCATACTTTGTTCTCATACATGGATCCCATCTCGGATTTCATGGCCTCAAGCCATTTTGCGGAATCTGGGCTCACCATCGCTTCTTCATAGTTCGTAGGTTCGTCATGGTCTAGTAACATAACCTCCAGAACAGGATTACCGTACCACTCTGGTGCGGATCTTAATCTGGTTGACCTACGAGGTTCAGTAATAACTTGATCTGAAGTTTCATGATCATTATCATTAACTTCTTCACTAATTGGTGTAGGTGTCGCAGAAACTGGTTTCTGTGATGATCTACTTTCCAATAAGGGAGCAGGTACAGTTACCTCATCAAGTTCTACTTTCCTCCCTCTCACTTCTTTCGAGAGAAACTCCTTCTCCAGAAAATTTCCGAATTTAGCAACAAAAGTTTTGCCTTCGGATCTGTGATAGAAGGTGTACCCAACAGTCTCCTTTGGGTATCCTATGAAGACACATTTCTCCGATTTGGGTTCAAGCTTATCAGGTTGAAGTTTTCTCACATAAGCATCGCAGCCCCAAACTTTAAGAAAGGACAACTTTGGTTTCTTGCCAAACCACAGTTCATAAGGCGTTGTCTCAACGGATTTTGATGGTGCCCTATTTAACGTGAATGCAGCCGTCTCTAAAGCATAACCCCAAAACGATAGCGGTAAATCAGTAAGAGACATCATAGATCGCACCATATCTAGTAAAGTACGATTACGACGTTCGGACACACCATTACGTTGTGGTGTTCCGGGTGGCGTGAGTTGCGAAACTATTCCGCATTGTTTCAAATGTAGACCAAACTCGTAACTCAAATATTCTCCTCCACGATCTGATTGTAGAAACTTTATTTTCTTGTTACGATGATTTTCAACTTCACTCTGAAATTCTTTGAACCTTTCAAATGTTTCAGACTTATGTTTCATTAAGTAGATATACCCATATCTGCTCAAATCATCTGTAAAGGTGAGAAAATAACAATATCCGCCACGAGCCTCAATATTCATCGGACCACATACATCTGTATGTATGATTTCCAACAAATCTGTTGCTCTCTCCATAGTTCCGGAGAACGGTGTTTTAGTCATCTTGCCCATGAGGCACGGTTCGCAAGTACCAAGTGATTCATAATCAAGTGGTTCCAAAAGTCCATCAGTATGGAGTTTCTTCATGCGCTTTACACCGATATGACCTAAACGGCAGTGCCACAAATAAGTTGCACTATCATTATCAACTCTGCATCTTTTGGCTTCAATATTATGAATATGTGTATCACTACTATCGAGATTCAACAAAAATAGACCACTCTTCAAGGGTGCATGACCATAAAAGATATTACTCATATAAATAGAACAACCATTATTCTCTGATTTAAATGAATAACCGTCTCGCATCAAACAAGATCCAGATATAATGTTCATGCTTAACACTGGCACCAAATAACAATTATTTAGGTCTAAAACTAATCCCGAAGGTAGATGTAGAGGTAGCGTGCCGACCGCGATCACATCGACTTTGGAACCATTTCCCACGCGCATCGTCACCTCGTCCTTAGCCAATCTTCGCTTAATCCGTAGCCCCTGTTTCGAGTTGCAAATATTGGCAACAGAACCAGTATCAAATACCCAGGTGCTACTGCGAGCATTAATAAGGTATACAACAATAACATGTATATCACATATACCTTTGTTCACCTTGCCATCCTTCTTATCCGCCAAATACTTGGGGCAGTTCCGCTTCCAGTGACCAGTCTGCTTGCAGTAGAAGCACTCAGTCTCAGGTTTAGGTCCAGACTTGGGTTTCTTCTCCTGAGCAGCAACTTGTTTGCTATTCTTCTTGAAGTTCCCCTTATTATTCCCTTTACCCTTTTTCTTGAAACTAGTGGTCTTATTGACCATCAACACTTGATGCTCCTTTTTGATTTCTACCTCCACAGCCTTTAGCATTGCGAAGAGCTCGGGAATCGTCTTATCCATCCCTTGCATATTATAGTTCATCACGAAGCTCTTGTAGCTTGGTGGCAGTGATTGAAGAATTCTATCAATGACGCTATCATCCGGAAGATTAACTCCCAGTTGAATCAAGTGATTGTTATACCCAGACATTTTGAGTATATGCTCACTGACAGAACTATTCTCTTCCATCTTGCAGCTGTAGAACCTATTGGAGATTTCATATCTCTCAATCCGGGCATTTGCTTGAAATATTAACTTCAACTCCTGGAACATCTCATATGCTCCATGACGTTCAAAACGTCGTTGAAGACCCGGTTCTAAGCCATAAAGCATGGCACACTGAACTATCGAGTAGTCATCAGCTTTGCTCTGCCAGACGTTCATAACATCTGGTGTTGCTCCTGCAGCAGGCCTGGCACCCAGCGGTGCTTCCAGGACGTAATTCTTCTGTGCAGCAATGAGGATAATCCTCAAGTTACGGACCCAGTCCGTGTAATTGCTACCATCATCTTTCAACTTTGCTTTCTCAAGGAACGCATTAAAATTCAACGGAGCAACAACACGGGCCGTCTATCTACAATTAACATAGACAAGCAAAATACTATCAGGTACTAAGTTCATGATAAATTCAAGTTCAATTAATCATATTATTTAAGAACTCCCACTTAGATAGACATCCCTCTAATCCTCTAAGTGATCACGTGATCCATATCAACTAAACCATGTCTGATCATCACGTGAGATGGAGTAGTTTCAACGGTGAACATCACTATGTTGATCATATCTACTATATGATTCACGCTCGACCTTTCGGTCTCCGTGTTCCGAGGCCATATCTGTTATATGCTAGGCTCATCAAGTTTAACCTGAGTATTCCGCGTGTGCAACTGTTTTGCACCCGTTGTATTTGAACGTAGAGCCTATCACACCCGATCATCACGTGGTGTCTCAGCACGAAGAACTTTCGCAACGGTGCATACTTAGGGAGAACACTTATACTTTGATAATTTAGTGAAGGATCATCTTATAATGCTACCGTCAATCAAAGCAAGATAAGATGCATAAAAGATAAACATCACGTGCAATCAATATAAGTGATATGATATGGCCATCATCATCTTGTGCTTGTGATCTCCATCTCCGAAGCACCGTCATGATCACCATTGTCATCGGCGTGACACCTTGATCTCCATCGTAGCATCGTTGCCGTTTCGCCAACTTATTGCTTCTACGACTATCGCTACCGCTTAGTGATAAAGTAAAACAATTACATGGCGATTTCATTGCATACAATAAAGCGACAACCATATGGCTCCTGCCAGTTGCCGATAACTTTGTTACAAAACATGATCATCTCATACAATAAAATTCAGTATCATGTCTTGACCATATCACATCACAACATACCCTGCAAAAACAAGTTAGACGTCCTCTACTTTGTTGTTGCAAGTTTTACGTGGCTGCTACGGGCTTAGCAAGAACCGTTCTTACCTACGCATCAAAACCACAACGATAGTTTGTAAAGTTGGTGCTGTTTTAACCTTCGCAAGGACCGGACGTAGCCATACTCGGTTCAACTAAAGTGAGAGAGACAGACACCCGCCGGTCACCTTTAAGCAACGAGTGCTCGCAACGGTGAAACCAGTCTCGCGTAAGCGTACGCGTAATGTCGGTCCGGGCCGCTTCATCTCACAATACCGTCGAACCAAAGTATGACATGCTGGTAAGCAGTATGACTTGTATCGCCCACAACTCACTTGTGTTCTACTCGTGCATAACATC